>NW_017280255.1:846219-877085 GCF_001594065.2 Cyphomyrmex costatus | reverse complement strand
GGGGGGGGGGGGGGGGAGGCTATCCCTGCCGGTCGAGAGGGCCCGGAGGGCTTGCTGAACGACGTTTCTGGTTAATCGCGTTTGCGGAAAAACGGAGATAATTCCCGTCGTCCGTCTGGACGATGGAGGCGTGTAGGTTGTAGGTGGAGAAAGGTATAGGTAGGATATAACCGTGCGTGCGAACTGTAGGAGAGGAGAAAGAGGGTGGAGAAGAAGGAGAGCGAGAAAGAGGGTGTCGGTGCAGGATGGTAGTCCACCACCTCTCTCATGTACGATGGAGGTGGGATTTTTTTATACAGATATATATCCATACATATCATACATATACAACACACGCACACGCACATGCATGTGGAGAGAAGGCGGGCAAGAGGATGAGAATGAGGATGAGAAGGATGAGGTGGAGGAGATAGGGACTGATATTCGCGGGCACACGGAATTTTTAACTAGCCCGGGCAGCCTTTAGTCGTTCCGCCGCGAAAGCGCAGCAGAAAAGTTATGAATCTAATTTTCAGCGTATTTGTGTCTCGGCCGCCCCCTCCGCTGCCCCCGGCCGCCCCTTGGTGCTCCTCCGGCCCCCGCGTCCACCCTTCGTCCCATCGCCATCGCTACCAGGAGAACACCTATATCAATCCCTCTCCCCGCACGTATCCCTATCTCTTTCCCGCTTTCCTCTCCCGCTTCCTCATTCGGAGCCTCCACCTACGTCCGCGTCCGTATATACCTCTCTTCCGTCGTTCGCTTTCGCGTAATAAAGCTCGCGCGCGCGGCTTCGTTAGGTTTTTATCTCCCGGAGAAAAAAAGAATTAATTTCGAGAGACGCCGCCGTTTTTCTGCCGGTACTCTCTTCCGTTTCATGTGCGCCAACGCGCGTTCGGGACGTCGACAGGAGAGGGCTTCATCCTTTCGGTATTATCTTTTTCGGTGGGATTGGAAGGCGAATGATATCTGACTGACCAATGGAGAGAAGTCGATCGAAAGAAGACCGAATAGAAAAGCGAATTCGCAATTGTGTCGATATTACTTTTCAAGAAATTAGCCAAGACACGAATAATGTTCTCTCGCTGATAATTTTTCAATACTTGGTAAATTGTCCTAAATTCAAAATACACCCTACTTCGTTCTTTATTACTTAATCTAACGTTTAAGTTGTGTGTCAGTTTTATCATTATTCTATTTCTTTTTTCTCCTCTTTCGTATATATAATAAGATTTTCAATCATAAGATTTGTGATTTTTAGAATTATATAGACGTGTCATATTTTATTTCAAATAATTTATGTATTTTTATGTATTTCTTGAAGACTTTGAAATATATAATTTTAGCAAAACGCGAATTAATCATATATCTAGACGTTATAATTTCTAATTAAATAATAAAAAGGTAGAATGGGTGTAAAAGCGAAGATAAAGTAAGTCGCATTTCTCCACAATTATTCTTAAACATATAGCATCAGAATCAGAGCTTCTTTCAACACAGTACCTATAATGACCATTTCTACGTCATTCGATAATAAGCATGGACGATCTGGAATTACTGCATAGAAAGCTGCACATAGAGCGCAAGAAAGTCTCATACATCAAGTTCGACTGGCTGGAACTATATACGCCGCGTGCAGTAATAATTTAACGGCACAAACGATTGCGAACTTCACAATCCTTTGATCGGCGCAATAGAGACCGACATATTTCGCGGTGTATCGTCTTTACGGATCGAGCACGTAATTTTCAAGCCCGGCTTAGTCACGGTTGTGAGTAATAATTCCATCTGGTAGCTACTTTCCGTCGTACACCGACACACGTAAACTCGAGCCGCCGGCGTGTATAGGCATATATACACCCATACACTCACATATATCGCGTTCCAGATCGACTTGACGTGCACGGGGCCAAGTCATGACAATACGCCATCGCGGCTCGTTTCTATAAATCTCCTGTGACCCGATAAGAAAAGATTGCCTACCGATGAGGTGGCCGGCCACCCAGTCGACCGCCGCAACCATCCCCTCTGAGCGTGCTGCTTGCAATACACCTCGAGCGCGCTCGTGTCGACGTTAAATCGAAGGGCACGGGCATTAACTGTCTCCTTTCACCTCTACCTTATTCCAACGTCGGCCACCACCCCCTATATCGCCGAGTTCGTAAGCTTGCGTGCTCGATGAAGTATATTTAAAACCGTAATTACGATACAATCAGCGAGCCCCGTGACCAGATACACATCTCGATGTGGAGGAGAGTATGAGGTCGATCGATCTGTTCGAACTGCGGCGAACCTTTTTTAAAAAGCTAAAAGAGCGAAGGTGTAGAAGGGTGAGATGCCTGCCGCGTTTGCTTTCTACCCTTTTCTCCTTCGCCGCCGAGGTCGGCGGCGAGGAGGAAGGCGGACTCCCTCCGACTGCGGAGTGCGAAACAGACGCAACCACGCATCGCACACACGTGTACATGTTCGTGCGCGGATCGGGGCGGAACGAGTTTTACACGTCGCGCGAAAGTTAGTTCCTAATTATTCAGATTTTCTAATTAATGTTTCAGCCGACGATGATGGAGCATGCGGGTCGTCTTTCCTCTCCCTCTTTTTTCCTTTACCGCGTACATACGCACAACTCGAGGGAGAACGCGGCTATTCCTGATTGCGCTCGGGTTAGGTGATGTAGATCGAGAACGTTGCTTACGGATAATTCGCTCTCGAGATCCACCGCACCGTTAATACAACACAATATTTGCTCGTGCTTAATCAGATTGGCATACCGTCGGTATTAAATGATGTCAAGAGCAACTCGGGAGATCGTGAGAAAAGACTCTTCAAGTGATGTTAACAATCATTACAAATGTTCTATTTGGAACATCGATGCCAGCAGTAGCGATAACCATAAAACTAACAGTCAAATCGGTCAGATATGTATGGCACTCGAGGTATAAAGAGACAAAACGAGATAGAGAAGAGAACGGTGTTTTTGTTTTGAAAAGGAAAGGAAGCGGATGGTAAAGCGAACGAGTTATATCGCGAATTTATACGCATTTTGTTCTACTTGAAACTTACGAAATGAATATCTCTAACGATATTGGTTTTTCATGACGTCCGGGCAGCTATCGCTGGAAGAAGTCGCGAGTAACGGGTAAGCACTCGTTGCACTTCTAACCCACGTCATTTTCGCTCGAGTGCAAATATTCCCAGATTTTTGCCAGACCACCATCCTCCCTACCTGTCGAGCCCTCCGGCCAGTCAGTACCCTCGAGTCGAAACTCTCTCAAAAATCTCAACGCAACCGCGAATCCTTTCCGCGCATACCGCAAGGTGGATTCCTGATGAGACGCATGCAAATATTATATTATGCAAGTATAATATCTACAAAAATTATTGCATTTCATATTTGTATTGCAAAACTATATCTGGTATCTATATATAGGCACCAATTTTTTTTCTAAAGCTCATTCACACCGCGAAAATGTTGAATAATTATTTTTCGCCAATACACGTTTATACATTTTAATTAAAAATTATTATGAAAATTAATTTTCAAATTAATCGTATATAAATTAAACCATATATACATTATATTAATGGTATTTAAACTGTTCTATAGACATGCATTGAGAAAATTTAGTTCATTATTATTTTTCGACAAAAAGTACATCATTCGATATTCCGCATATGTGCTACATTTAAAATATATAGTTTTAAAGAATATATAATATGTATGTGTGAGCCGCATACATACACTTATACATATATATATATATATATATGTGTGATTCATATATAATTATGATCTTATATAGGAATTACATAATCGTTAAAAAAAAGCTCTTAGTTACTCCACCCACTAATAGATCCGTCAGTTCAATGTAAGTCTAATCTGTTTTATGGCACATGGCGCCGCGGATACTTCGCGGATAAGTACGGTATATATCCGTTATATGTATAGTCTGCACATACAGACACGTAATCGCCGTACCAGAGGCATGATAAAATTTGTCGTTCGTTCGAGCTGCGACCCGATTGTTTGTCGCGCCGTATCATCGTGTATTGCGCAGTCGATTGTTCCTTATCGCACTAATTATCAGCAAATCTTCCTATCAGGGCAAATATGGTAATATCGTTATGGATATACTCTTGCGGGCCTATCATCGGCGTTACCAATATGGCGTCCGTTACCGATATCTCGTTGTTAATTGCGACAAACGGACAAGGTTCCGATTGGCTCACATAAAGAAGTCTGCGATGATGAGATAAGATTCGAACAGTCAGGCTTAAAGATCATGTGAGAAAATTGTAAAATCGTACAACGCAATATAAAATAAACATCCTGGCATGTCATAAATATTTCTTGATGACTGAATCACTTGGATTATAGTTTGTTTCTTATACTCGTTTGATAATTTTAATTATCAAAAGAATGTAAAGAATGTTCCTAATAAATACTCATGTGAGATTCCTAGGAGAGTAATTTTACAGTCGTCACTAATGTAGAGTGAAAGGGAAATGGAAATTCCACGGCAGCTTTCAAAGAAGTTCATCTGTCGACGCTGCAGTCATGACGGAAGTACAAAACGACAAAGTTATTCAGCGGTATCTCCGATTGTCGACCTATATACCTCCATTCACAAACGATATTCCGCTCTGCAAAGTGACCGATGGAATTTTAAGGCGAAAGTCGGACCAACTTACAATTTATACATTTAATCATAAATAATTATCAATAAATAGCATCGAGAGAAGGTAAGCAAATAAAAAAACAAATTTCAACACCCAAGAATTACGTCCTTATACCACTGTATACATTTGGAGTTGGCGTAGTCACTTCAGTGTAACATTGCGAACGAACGAAGATACGGCAAGAAAGAGATGTTCTGTTGTACCTTTTGTACAGAACGACCGCGCAACTGTTCCAGTGGTAATCTCACTTCGTATAGGACGATACGCGGGAATAGGACATGAGAAGAAGAAGCGTGGATAACGTTCTCGGTTATTTTTCGATCTACCGCGCTCGGTACATTAGCCAACGTGTTTTGAAACACTCGCCGAGCGTATTTGCCTTGGCACGAGTATCACGGTGTCTCTTTCATCTCGCCACGCTGCCAGAAGTTCTACTCCTCTTTCTCTCGCTTTCTCCCCATCTCTCTGTCACCCTTTAAGCGTCTCATGACAGTCGAAAGAAAACGATTCGAAATAAAATAATTCTGAACTTCGCCGAAGTCGTTAAGGACTCATTTACGATACAATTCTCAGAAATGTAAAATGGCTCGAGTCCTGCATTGTCATAATTATTATTTTGGTAATGAATTGATAGATATTCGAAGGACCATTATATTTTCTGTTATAATTGCGCGGAGAATGAATCACTCGTCACGCTACAACGATCAAATGACTCGAGTTCCCATCGTACCTTTTGGCAGCAATCACTGTCAATCATTAGCATGCATCGCGCTTGCGTTACCCCGAGATAATCGGTGAAATATTCGAGAATCGATGTGACAGGCAGATTGAATAATTAATAATTTCCAATTGCAATGAATGCAAATTAAACTCGTGTCACGCTATTATGTAATAATCGTATTTTTTGTAATTTAAAATTATCGTTTGAAAGAGTGAAAGATATTTTTTGTCACGTATATATTTCAATGTAATTCCAACAACGTCTTCAAACGGCTTATACGAAACCGACGACCTTAGTTTGTCATCGCGACTTGACAAATAACGGTTAAAACAATGATTATCTTTATTCATTGACCAAGCATGCTCATGATAACTTGAGGTAATTACTACTGGAGACTTATGGCATGTGAGGCGTTCAGAACAAATGAATACATATTACAAGAGAGTTTTAAAGCTGCCAGAGAGATTTCTGGCGTTTAATTAAGATCAAGCAGCTGCGGAAAGTAAGACGACCGGTGACGCGACAAAATGCCGAAGATAAGTACAGCAACAAAATAGCGAGAATTTAGAGCCACAGCCGTGACGAATTCAATTTGTCGCCGCGACACAAGCTACACAAAGCCCCGAAGGCTCTCTGCCACCTCGGTAGCGCGTATGTTATCATTCTCACTATATCCAATTTCTGCAGCAACAGAGACAAGGAGACAGCAATGTTGATGGAACTCAAAGACTAAACATGGAGAACATTTCCGCCATTGTAATTTATTGTGCGCATCGAGAGATAAATTTAGATGAAACACTTCAAGTTACTTTGTATGCGTCCGCGGCAATTATATGCGTGTTCAAGATTCCACGAACGCTCAATAAAATCTCTCGTCTTACGACTTAAAAATATACAGAAATGTCAACGCCATCGTTATCGCGACAGTTTAAGCAGCGCAAACATTGTTAGAGTCTCGTTTCGTTGAGGGACCTAATCGAGGATTCGCGAATGTCTGCTACCGTGGCATCAAATCGAGCACGCTCGTCCTACATCGATACTCATCGTTTCGATACAGTCTGGCGTGATTACGCGACAGGAAACGGAAACGGAATGAATCGCGGACGAGAACGCTTATCGCACCGCTTTATCCATCGCGCTGATTTTTATTATTGCCATGTTTATAGGATGTTACGCGGTCGCGACGATTCTAATATCTGGCCACATCCTATCCGGGAAAAAGCTTCGCTCCTCTCTCTCTCTCTCTCTCTCTCTCTCTCTCTTTTTATGATCTTTCCGTTTATTAATATATTACAGAAAAGAAAGAAAGCAGTTCTGCTCATATTGGACGGTGAACATTTCAATATCGTATACGAATGATACATAGACTTTAACGGAATCACCGAAAATAAAGAAATCTCCGACGTTCTTACCCTCGTGTTGCTTGCACGGGACCGTGATTCAGACGCGCGACAGGAGTGATTTATTTCCGGCGGAGCGAGCGGGACGCTTTCTGGAACGCACGATTTAAATGCGCGAAGCGCGAGCCTGTCTTCGGGGGTGACGGACAGGGTGCCACGGGGACAGCGTGGATCGCTCACAATGTCTTGTTGAAATTACAGACATGCCATGACGGAGACGGCCGTTGGTGGTCGGAGCTATGATTCGTACATACAATACTGGTAGCTCTAAAATGGAGATAATGAGTCGCAGAACATGAAGACATTTGCAATCGCGAATCATCGTTACTTTGTTCCGCATTATGGGTGCAAATATGAAAATCAAAACAGCGTATCGTACATGTATGTATGTATGTATGTACACGGTTGAGGCATCGCTTCGTGTGAGTTTTTGATAGCGAAACTACACTAATAAATTTATAATGTCAAATTATACTCAATTCAAGTTATTTTTATCATTTTTATAGGTCGTCGCTGTTCGTACTCAATATGTCATTAATTCAATTAAAACAGATGTATTTTTTACTCAAATTTATTACAATATTTATTAAGTGCATACTTTAATATGAACACATTGTTTTAATAAAAATAAACTTTGAAACTAACTACAGAAATAATTTACATTTTAATACACATAGAAGTTAGAAATAACAAAATGTTATTTATACTCAAGAAAATGGGTTTTGATATCTAATAATGTAGTGGCGATGAGAGTAGAATTCTGATCGTGATCTGTAAAAGAGTACAAGCAAATATTACTAACTTAAAATTAATTATTCAAGATTGTCTAGAAGCAGTTTATTTTTTTATGTCAAAACTTGTTGATCGAAGCTGTGGAGTCGATTGATAAGTGTAAAGTATGCTGATAATTCTTATCAGCTAACAAGCTCTCGGAAAAAGATAGCTGATATAATCGGACTCGCTTGACAAGACTTGTTGACACGCTTTCCAAAAAAATAAGCAAAGTTCCTGAGCTGCGTGTGTCACCGATATCAAGTGATAAAAATGTTATTAATATGCCAAAAAATGCATCATCCGTCGAAATCGCGGAAGCGAAACGTTCACAAACACATTTCTAAGATCTGTCTTGTTCGAAGTTCTGGGTAATGTCTATTCTAATCCAGTAGTTCATATAAGATATCGACAAATTGATATTTATTCTCGTTTGGAATCGAACAACACACGTATTAAACATCCAAAATTGTTAGCGGAGTAAAGACAGTATCAGCTGTATAGCAATATACATTGACACACGTGTCTGATAATTATCGACCCGGCATAAACTAACGTACTTCCGAAGTCTCCATAATTCATGGGCGTACTCCAGAGTATCGCGCGACCATCTCTCCCTGAGACACCCATCCTCGCTCCCCTCTTTCGAAGACACTATCGCATTATTTACTCCTCATTATCGTCTTTAAATCATCCCGTCGCTCGGGAGGGACTTGAAACTGCCATTACGTCCCTTTAATCGACGAATAATAAAAATCATTCCGGTGCTCCACGGAGCGCGATGGCTTCTCAATAAAGACATTGTCCGCGGAGCAAATTCTTATCCGTTAAAAGGCATCGTCGCGTCGGTGAGAACAGAACGCGCACCATCCCCTTTCCTATTTTCGAGACAAGGGGACGGACGAACAAGGACCAGGGATACGACGTTGACAAGAGGAGGGACGGGATCGGAGATTATCGGCTCCAGGATTACAACAGGCTCGGAGGCTTCGAAGCAAACGATTTTCGTCGCGCGGGGACGACGGAGACGCGGGAAGGCGCAAAGAGAACAGAGGAAGGGCGGACGGTGGTTGAAGGCGACAGAAAAGGAGGAGTGGTTGTTATTGGCTCTAAGGAGAATACTTATTGAACTCTTAGCGGCGTTTTTATCACTCCTTTCTCACGCGCGCGCCGCTTTAAGTGTTTTTGGCTTTGTTTAAGGACTCGTGTACATCCGCCTTCACCCACCCTCCCGTCCACTGCGCCACTGCTTTCGCCCCTCTCGCATTATATACCCTTAACAGGTTACGCTTCCTCCCGCTACACTCCTTTTCCTTTACCGCAAGATTTTTACGGGCTCGACCTCCTTGCACGCTGCTTCGTAAACCACGCAAAGTGCACGGCACTAAAGGGTGCAACTACCACTTAGACTCTTCCTGACCACTTCCGGGGGAAAAAAGGCTTCGAGTAGCGGCGGGTAACTCGTATTCTATATTACCTCTCGAAGATTTATCGGCTTGGATAGCTCTATATACCTTATTCAACTGTCAGTTTAATCTACATAACGCGTCTCTCCTTCTACTATGGTTTTGAACGAGTGAATAGAAAACAGATTTTTTTGTAGCATTCACAAACTACTATTTTTTTTATCTTGAAATTTGTTATTATTAATAAAAAATTACGCTTTAATACTTGATGTATAATTAAGATTGATAAAATTTTATCAACACGACAGAATTAAAAAGAATTGTCTCAAGTATACGTGATTTATACAATGATAACACATATACGTTAGAGGCAGACATAATATTTTCGTTACGCTACATACATTTATATATAATTACCTACGTGCAATTAATCGACTTTAATTGCACATCAACCAGAAGCGTAACGACTCGGCATACCTCGCGAGATGCCCCCTTCTCTTAGATAAAACGAAACTGAAGAAAACGGAGTCCCCCTCCGTACGAGACGACCGTAGTTTATTAGGTCGAATATTTGGCGGTAAAAGTGAGGGATGACCGTCATTATCTCCATTCATCCGTGTCACGCGGCAGCTGCGTATTGCAGCTCAAGATTACAGCGGGCAAGTTAGACGAAAGCAATGTTACTAGTGTAGCTTCTCGCAGAGACGTAGGTTTGTGCACGATCGTCGCGGCTATTTTTGCCGAGAGTGAAACCGCGCGCGCGCGTGCTTGGGCTTGCCCTCTTCCCCGGGGTTATTTACCCTCCCGATAAATATACGATAATGTTATCGCACGGGGTACCGAAACCGTGGACCGGCGAATCATAATAATGGTCCGCGCGTTGCCACCGCCACATTCCGGCGCTTTAACGATCCCCCGAGCATGCCGACCGGATTCGTATACGAACGTGCCGTTCGTCGTTACTAAATATATGCTGAGATGCACCTATTCATCCAGACGCGACGTTAATGGACAACGCTGGAGAGCGATACAGCTGGAGAGATCCCCGGCGCGTTACGGCTTTTCTAAATTGACTTTGTTATCTATTTCGATAGAGCTGATCAGGTATCATTAGTTACACGTTCGCTACTTATAGCTGCAAGCGAGAGTTTGCGTGGTTTCGCGTGGTGGGGTAATTTGAAACGTTTATCGTGAATCTAGGTCCCGATCGTGTATCTTTCTCGAGAGAAAAATGCCACGCGAGAGTTGCGAAACGGCTCGCCCGAATTCATTATCTGCCGTTTGAATGCCAATCATGTTACCGCTTTTAAATGCAGTTCGCCATGTAAAACCCACAAACCGCCTCTGTATCTATAATTTATATGCCAATCTCTTTATAAATAAATATAATTCGTAAAATACAAGTAGGAAGTTCCGCATAGTGAATGACACACAAATTATGCGTAGTTTCATCGGTTGATATCATTTCTATAATCTTTGAAATAATAAACAATGTTCTCTTTTATATATAATATTTTTTAATAATGTGTTAATTGTAATATATTATATTACATTTATTACACTTTTAGGTAAGGTCTAATCAAATTTTAATCCTAATGTTATATTAATATTATTTTAATTATAATATATGTTATGTGTTAATAATTAATAATAATAATAATATTATTAATAAAATTATTTCAAAGTTTACGAAAATATATCAACTGATGGAACTATGCATAATTTGTGCATCATTCACTATGAGGAACTTTCTACTTATATTATATAATTTCCAAATTATTTGATTATATATAATTAAATTTTAAGTATACTACATATAATGTAATACTAATATATACCTATATATATATATATATGATACAATTAAAATTTTTTATGGTTAATTGCAATTTATCGCAAAGATTTTTTCCAGTATATTATTCTGTATCGTACATTTAGCTGTCTTTCAAAAAAATTGCAAACCTTTTCTGACTATTTAAACGTGGCTATTGATTTGAAAAAGTTTGATTGAAAAGTACGCTATTTGGAGGACCGAGAGACGATAGTAATCGGTTACAAAGGGGTGAGTGTCAGACATGCGTGCGGTATACGAACGTGATTGCGTGGAACGAAATTGCGTAGGTGGATAAAGAAGGTGAGGGACAATAATCCATCGAATGCGGATATCGAACACGAGCAACGTTAGTCATTCACTTCAACGTGCCGCAGCTCACACGTGTCTGCACACAGAAATTACAGTAGCATCCACTTGGTGGTTTTGCATGCAGCAACCCTCAGTTGGTTAAGCCTCGCGATCACTCGTGAAGGAACATTCGATCTGTCAATCCTTTCGCGTGAGCCGTGTGAGATTTGCTTTTCTTGATTACAATAATACTATCTCATCATCTATGTTGTTATTAATAAAAAAAAATTTTTGAAAGTAATAAGAACGTGAATACTGTGACAATTTTCTTTCTTATTACAGACAATTTAAATTATTGTTAATGAGTATTTTTGAAGAAATTATTTAACTTATTATTTAATCTACTATTTTTTGTTTTTATATAATTAAATAGTAAAAGAAAAGGGAAGAAGAGAGGAAAAGAGAGAGAGAGAGAGAGAGAGAGAAGTTCAAAGATTACAATCACCATTTCACATGGCAATACACGAGAGAGTAACATTTTAGCGGAAGGGCGAGTATGATCTAACGCACCTCTTTGTCTTTGGCCTGCAGCTCCTGCTCGAGGTTACTGTTCGGCGTCCTTCTGGGATTGCTGGCATCGTGTACCTGTTGTTGATCGCTTCCCTGCGGAGGCTGAGACAATTGGTGTCCCTCAGTCTTGGAATTGTTGTCATTCGTTGCAGCGAGCTGTTCTTTTAACGCGGCTATTTCTTTCTCCGCCGAAGTCGCTCTCTGTAACAACGAGAATAGACGGTAATGAATGTTAACGTTCGTAATATACAGTATATTAACTTGTCAGTAAGAATTGAAAATCGCATTTTTAACTTTCTCGGCGATTTAATCAAACATGCGAGACGAAGATCGCATTATGTTGAATTGCAAAACTGATTCGAGTCACATTGACAATATCACGAGATATAAATGAGCAGTATTGACATTTTTTTATCAACTTTATCGGTAAGTTCTTCATATCGTAGACATTGATAAACTAATTTCGAGATTAATTAGTAGCAGAACGGAAAAATGTCAATGCTCTCGAGTTAATAATAATAAAACGATAGCCCTTTTTACCGAGACATACTTTGTAATTCGCGCGAGGTTGTACTCCGTTTCACTTTAAAGAGGTTAATTTTGCAATGCAGTCAGAGAGTTTTAACGGCGCAGACGATTGCGCTTAAGGTGTGCAAATTTTTCACGGTGGTCCGGATCGTTAAATTACCGTTGCGGAGCCGTGCGACGCGAAATCAATCAATTCTCGCCGGCTGCACCTAATTTCGCAGCTACGAAAAGCCGGCAAAAATAGAAACGACGGCCCGTCGAGCGGCGCGAGGCTGCTTTGATATTTTCAGCGCAGGAAATAGTATGCTGGCGTCGCAGTTTCTTTGATCCTGAACACTGTAATGTACTTCGCTATTCTATATAATTTAATTCCTTAATGTTACTGAAATTTGAAGGCTGCCCGCGGGAGAATTTACGTCAAACCACCTGTGTGTGGTGGTTTCGTCCGCGGGACAAATATATTATATAATTATTCAGTTGATTCGAATATATGTGATCGAGCGTTACTTTTCTCTGTATGCTACGAATCGTGTATCACATGTATCATATGTGGCAAATTTTGAGATTAGATTGCTGTTTGATAAATTGACAAGGGGGTCGACACTTACAAAATGTAATCTTGAATAAAATTAAACTAAATCATAGATTCAAAATTAAAAGTCGAGAAGTTTATTTACGTATATATGGTTCTATGTAATTATAATCTCCATTTTTTTCATTTTTCTGAATCGATTACGCTAGGTTTCTACTTTCAAAAGACCAATTACAATCTTTCACGAATCAATTAACAGATAAATGGTTTAAAAATACGCAAGTTGGTAGACGAGGTGCTCAGAACACCAAAAAAATTCATTTTTATTGTTATATTTATACTATTATCGTTATACGCTTATGAAATAAAGGAATATAAAAATCATGAACTGTAAAACTTTTAGGTATCATGGCGATACTTTTTATTTTCCTTTTTCAAAACAAAATTTTAAAGAAGACTACCTAACAGATGCAAATAATGAAACTATACCATAGTATTTACTATACCATTTATCCACTTAAAGATTAAATTTCTAAATATTTAGGACATTTTTCTTAATGAAATTATCGAGAAGAAATGTTCTTCTCGACTGATTATAGAAAGATCGTAACTGTCGATAAATACAGTGTAAATAGATGTCTATGTTAACTGATCCGTTTGTCTTGTATATGCCTTGTTTAATTTCTTACGTGTACAAAATAAGAATATAAACATATATGTATGTGTATATGTGTGTCTGTGTACCGGAGCGAAGAGTGATTCCGCGAATATAATTTATGCGGGTTGTGCAGACAATGCAATCACACCACACTAAGATTGTTATCAATATTTTTGCAAGTTTAACTGTTGTTTAATATTCGCGGGGTAAACATCGTTGCTACTGTAACATGTCAGAGTCGCAATAATTAGGCCACATATGTAGCGTTTCTGCATTTCTGCTGAAATCGCTCATGCATATCGATACGCAAAAGAGCACTGTTCCGTCAAGAACGACGAAGATATAGTTCTTACGAGATCATTAACGACGAAATACTTTTGTCATCTACATCTACCTTTGCCAGACCTCTAATAAAACGCTCGTTAATTAGAACGTCGACGTCTGTTGCAACGTTTATTGAGGTAAAACACATAAACAAAATGTCGTAAGTGCGAAGACGTACAAATAGATTCGGTGTCTTTCAAACCAAAACTTTTTCATCGATAGAGAAAAAGGGAGAGTCGATACGAAAATAACGAACGTAACATTAAATACAAAGAGGGGATTACCTTTTTAAACTTTCCCTGTAAAGTATCTAATAAATACAATATTATTCGCCGCCCCGTTGTTCCCGCTTGGATATTAATTATAGCAGCTTTTATATTCAAAGTAGCTCGACCCTCGAACCGGCCTATCCTCGGCTATACTCGCGGTGTATATATGCTGGATAGTTATCCCTGCTTGCAATTCTTGTCCTCTCTTCGTGACTCTTTCGTTTCCTCTCTTTTCCCGTTGTCCGTTTTATCCACGTTCGCGGCAATCCGATAGAAGGCATCCGGGAAGGGATTCGGGATCGATCGCTCGAATCAAACAGGTTATACCGGCTCGCCGCGTCGGAAGGGAAACCGGACCTGTCGCTTCTGCGATCAACAATTGAGCGTCGATGATGTAACCTATGATCCGTCCATTCATTAACAAGTTCGAGTTACGCTGACAATCTCGATCGACAATTCACTATCTCTCAAGTGCACAGCCTATAATCTACCTATAGTGTGAATGAAGAAAATGAATTGACTCAACCATAGGTGTGCCAATAAAGTTGCAGACTTGCTACTCGACTTAATGTAAGAGGATATTGATTTCGAGTAAAATTACTGAAAATAAAATTAACAACGGCATTGAAGAGGTCTCATATAATCATTTAATTGTCGCGCGAACGCGATATAAGCATGTGTATTGATCTGTCAATGTGTGTGACATCTCGTGAGACACATATGGCGTCGTGATCGGCGAACGGTCGGGAGACGTGCGGACGAGCGTGGACAGAGGCAAGGAGAGAGAGAGAGAGAGAGAGAGAGGGAGAGGGAGGGAGGGGGAGAGAAGGAGAAACAGAGGCACCAGGCTACAGCAGGCAAGTAATGACCCATTGTTTCCTGCAAAAAGCCTTGACGATGTTATCGATAATTGCGAAATGATACGGGAAGCATAAATACATATCCGAGAGCGAGCCGTAATATACGGCTGTTCGAATGGCGGATGCGTATCGATAGCTGCCGTCTGGTAGCATCCTGCGTATTTGTCACGTGGACATACGTCAGGAAATTGGTGTCCGCGGCGGGGGAAATTCCGAGGACTCGCGGCCTGATAGATGGAGGATCGAGAGAGAGGATCGCCGATAACGATCGTCCTCCCGCGCGGAACTACCGTGATCGTTATATTAACAGCGGAAGTCATTGGGGGGATAATGGTTTTCTTCGAACGTCAAGAACGATTGAGCGTCATAACTCGCGCGATCTAAACGTAAAAGATTTTGCCGACGATGATTTATTAGCGCCAAACGTGTATCGTGCCGATGCATCTTGTGTTATTGTTGCGCTAAATATTCACCACTGCAAAATTAACCGCGAATGGCGATAAGCGCGCGCGTTCCTATTTTGTAATTAAACTGCATTACGATGTACGGCTAATTTATATTTCCCACTATATTTATGCATCGCCGGAAATAGGAGGCACAGCGCGCTTTTATAAAAAGCGTTGTGATATAAGGATCGCATCGTCGATGCAATCTAATGTTTTCGCTTTAATGAGAAATGGTGAATAAATTAAATTGTGTGCAGCGGAGATATATACATATACTCTTTTTCTTGACACCGCTTCGCGATGTACAATATATATAATATCACGCATATACTACATTCTTTTTTAGGTCATAATATATATATTATAGATACGAGTCAATATTTAACTTCGATAAGCTCTGCAAGTAGCCGTTACTGAAGTTTCCGAACTTGTCGAAACGGATAGTAATGATGCCATTAGTAACGAGATCGCGATACCGAGAATAATAGACCGGTCGCGTAATGCTAGCGGGGGAACTTTACATTGCCTCATGGCGGCAATATAAGTATCCCCGTTATAGTTTCGTAGAACAATCGATCGCCTTCACAACATGACGGATGTCTGATAAAAACTGACGTGGTTCGGTTTTGTTGCGTGTATGCCATGCGGCTTCGGAATCGCTTGTACGCGGCCGCCGAGAGAGCAGCGCTCCTCCTAGCCTGCAGCGATATTTTACCGTCGAATTCGTAATTACTTTAATTGGCTCCAGATGCTAATTAATGACCTAAACATATGCCACGTTATATAGATCCGGCTCGATAGGGCGACCTATACACATCGCGGAGTCAGGGATCGGGGTGAGAACGCATGTGTTTGTCATTACATGCACTACTACGACGATTTTATCGCTTCTGAATAACATCCTCTACCCTTGCCGCGCCTCTCGCTCTACACCTTCCATATCAGATCCAGAAAGCGCCGATCGCCGATTAAAGTGTCCGCGCATCGGTTTGTAACACCGTTGTTCCGTTTAGAAGAATACGAGGCGCTCGTTAATCGTCCGATAATCTCTAATAAATTTCTAAGTGCGGCATAAAAAAGAAAACCTGTAAATCATTCATCTGTTTTATTGATCGTGCCAATTCGACCAGCAGATATCTATTAACCTTTAGCTGGGAGAATCGTGTAGGTCTAACATTATCCGCTGCCGTTAAGAATTTGATAATGTTGGAATAAAATGACAAACTTGCTCTACTCTCTCATCGTGCGTTGTTTGCGTCAGCGAGAAAACGAATCGAAATCGCAGCAGCTGCGCCAATCTGGGGACTCGCGGAAGGAATAGCGAGCGTGGCAAAATACATGGAGCGGATTTCGTGACACGATCGAATTACTTCGTTACGAACGCATGTCAGATCGGCGATTGGGCGTCCGTCGTCCTCGCCTATATCATTATACGAGATGCTACTGCCAGCAGCCGCCGTAGTTTCGATTCGATCGTCCGACAGCATCGATTACAGCCGCCTTTCAACCCTGAAGAAGGAAGATGAGCAATCGCGCGATGTATGCCCGGCACTTCGATCGGGTCGATCGCGCCGTACCGAGTCGAGTCGTTTCGTCTCGGCTTGAACGCCCGTCTTCCACCCCTTTTGCAAATTGACGGTTATCCGACCTGCCCGGCTGTGTCGATCGATCGGTACTCACCGATTCGACATAGGGATGTAAGAGAATCTCGGTTCTCCGCACAGCGCGCGGGCGCAAGAACTTTAACCACGGGATTACCTCTTACGTCTATACATGGTCACGCACTTTGCGCGATCGTCGCTTTTCTGCTGGTGGGGACGAAAGTCGAAAGAATCGATTTCCAACCGCCTATCGCTATATCATTGCATAATGGCCGACTTCTGGGTGGACTCTTTTGCTCGTTACACCGCTATAATCAATCCAACTGCGTCTATTATTGAAACGACCGTGTTGTCAATGCGAAAAAATGCACGATATTTAATTTATTATTTATAAATGTATATAAATGTGTTTTTTTAAGCTATTTTTTAAGCTATTTTTAAGTCTGTTCTTACGAACAGATATACAATCCATCTAAATGAATTTTTAATACGTTAATAACGTAATGGTACTATATTCTCGACAGATCTGAATTATCTTCTAAAATATCGTCAGCAGACGAATAGAATTTATATATCTCGGAGATTGACCGGCGGGATATTAATCTCCGCGCAGTCAATTTCAGGTAACTCCAGAATAAGATTTTTCGAGTTCTCGCCGTCTTCTTTCTTTTTTACCCTCCTCTCTCAGCCGTCGAGCAAGGAAGATTGAGAATAGCAAAAAGTGGCTCTTTCAGTCGATTCGACCGTCATGGCGAGTCGGGTTATCTCAGGTCGTTATAAAGTCCCAAGGTTTAACAACAAAAGCAACGGTAGATCTCAAATCAAACCTTATGAATTCAGTTCTCTCTATATAGTTCTTTATATGTTATTTTAATGTAGGTCATTACGTGCACACAATTCGAGATAAGAGATTGAATAAGCTGTGTAAACCCCCTCACGGTAAACGTACATATTTATGCCCACAGGTCGACACCGCGCGGTATGTCTGATATTTGTCTCGTCGAACGCCGAGCATTCTTTGTTGTACGCCAAACGTGGAATCCTGAATAGATCACGTGCCTTCGACCTCACGCGTTCTCGCGTCTATTTTTATCTGCGCGCCCGGCGCATCATCGGCATCATACTTCTTTTTCCTGTGTTTATTTCTCGCCAGTTGACTAATATAAGAAGCACGGGAATTCCAACGCGAATGGTATCGCGGACATGTCCGATCGATCGCTCGCGCAAAATGTAAATCTCGGTAGACGAATAATGAGCGAGATAATGAGTGCGATAAAATGTCGATGATAAGATCGCGCTGTAAGACGCGAACGTCGAATTCGCGGAGGATAAGAGTCGAATCGACGAAACGCGCCGTTGCCGCCGAATAAGAACACGACATTGTCAAATCAATATAGCACCATTGCTTTTGCGCTAAGAAAAGATCATTTCGCGCGTTATTCCATGAACAGCGGCGCATTTACGTTTCTCGCACAATCTGCCTCGCGTGCATGATGCTTCCAGTATTCATCATGCATAAAGATACGTCTTCCTTCTCACCGCCGAGGTCGCGACTCTCTTTCAACTGTAGTTAGTAAAGATGTGTGCGTAATAATTAATAGTGCGTTCCATCAATTCCTCCAATACCGCCTTTTCGTGACAAACAATGACAAACGAGGAACCGCGGAAAGCTCGAAATAATATCGCGCGGGGGAGAGAATAAATTTATGTGGACATAAAGAATCGTAATGTCGCTTTTGACTTGCAACTACCGGTTGTAACGCCGAGCGAGATCGCGCCCACTCATTGGTTTTTTTTCGCGTCAGTGAGCTACCGATCAAGCGTCATGACCCATATTTTGAGTGCGTCCGCTGAATGTATTTAAATGTTCATTAAACTACACCGATATTTTTATGACAGATGTGATGTTCGGAGTTACGGTCGATCGATAGGTCGCCGGTCGATCGCGCGTCACAGCGACGGCGACGGCGGCGTCACGGCGGCGACGGGTGTGTAATCGCGGTTGTCCACGAAAACCCCTCGCCCGGTTGGCGGCATTATAGAGCGACAGAGAGGAAACCAACAAACAAACAAAGAAAGAGAGTAGAAGAAGAGAGTGCCTTATACCAGGCGCCTTTATAATCTCCTATAGGGTGGCGGAAAAAGAGAGGAAAGGGGAGAAGAAGAGAACGAGGGGATGAGGATACGCGGATCAGTCGTTTATGACTACCGGCGTTGTTATATTTTTTTTTTAGTAGAAGGGAGAGAGAGAGAGAGTGGGGGGGAGGGAGTGGTGGAGAGGAATGACGGGAGAGAAGAGCAGGAGACGCCCGCGATATTTCAAATTTTCTCATTACACCTCGAGGTGCGAATGATCTCCCTCTCGCTCACCCCTCTCACTATCCCTTGATCTCTCTTGCTTTCTCTCCGTCTCTTCCCTTTCGTCCCGCGTTTCATCTCTCTCTCGCTTTATCTTTCCTCTCGTTTGCTCCGTCTAACGCAAATCCTCCACGCTACCGATACAACGTGGCGTCATTCCACCCCCCAATCACCTCCCCACAGTCCCCCTCTTCAATCTCACACCAACCAGCCATCAGAGATGAACCCCTCTTGTATTTATTATTAAGATATCGATCGGCTCTAAGCCCCGGTACATGCTGCAATATGCGGTTAGAGACGCGGGAGACATATACGAGAAGTCACCGAGGAGAAAACTAAGGAGCTCCTTGCGCGACTGTCTTTTCCCCTCTTTTTGTCAGATTCTGTTCTCATTGACTGAACGTTCGAGCTCTTCATGTTCGAGCATCAGGAACAATGGTCGCTATCATTGATTGTACCGCCATGCTTTCCCGTTGCATTGCTCCGTAAACGAAAGATGTGACGACGTTTCACATTTCACGATTAATATTTCCACACGTTTGTCATTGTGATTCGAGTTAATGGAATAAATCTCGCACTCGTATCGCGACGTGTATAATAAGAGTAATCAAGTATGTCTTGAGAATCTCAAAGCACGCGACAACAAGGTGTTAAATGATACGACCATAAATTATGACAAAAATTACGTTAAATACTATCTTTCGATATGTCGACTTATACATTTGTACACATATACACGTATAGATTTCATTCGTATATATAAACGAAGAAAAATAGAAAACTATATCTACAAGAAGCTCGTTAAATCGTAGGACAATAAACGCGCACTCGCGCGTTATCCTAAATAAAAGAGAAAATATATACTTCCTCAAGGGTCGTCGACCGTTTGCTCTTTACGCTAAGCACACGCATATGCGCGAGCCCTTAATAGCTAAGGACGATCCTCCATGTGGCATAGAGGGAGCAGGTTCCCACGTGCGCCGATGACTCTGACGACGAAACGATGCAATCCGTTACGCAGAGGCAAGCGCGGGAGAGAAAGAGACGGAACGAGCCTCTCCCGCAGGCAAATAGACTGTCTCTCGATATGGACGCATCAGGACGGCAATATTTAAGAAATGTCAATACGTCGTTCAGCTGGGGGGTATCGACTGAAGAGTATTTTGAACGGAAGTCGGGAACGGATAATATACCGGCGGCTGTGCGGACGAAAACTAGCCTTGGGGCATTGGTTAAAAAATAAAGGAACGCCTTTGATGTTCCCCGTTGTCCTAATGAAAAATTAAAGCCCTTTCTTAAACATCATTAGACACGAGCACTCTTTCAAGTTCCTAGCCCTTCCCCTTGGTCTTTCTTCCCTTCCACTTCACGGTATGCCCGGAGCGTCCAATCACGAGCTCTTGTTTTGAATCTGCGTTGACGTCGCTGATGCCTCGAACCAGTAAGGAGCTCGGCGACTTCCGAAAATACACCAAATATCCCCCATAATAATCTCTACGCCTCGAGCCGAGATCAATAACATCATTATATCCGCTACAATCTACATCCACATTGCTAATGCATTTGCAGTTGCTATTGAATTCTAATTCAATGTATCTGCATAGTACTATTATGTAGCGTTATGCATTGCAGAGATATGAGACATGTATCTCCGAAGTGACATAAGTCAAGTTCCGAAACAGATTCTATGTCTTTACTCAAACTTATGTTCAAATAAGATACAGACACGAATCGATCTGATAAATTTGTTTTTGAGCTAAAGCAGGCGAAAGAGAGGGAACACAATTTTAGAAAAAATATTTCAAATTTTATTTGCTTTTCGAAATATAAAGACTTTGTACGAAAAAGGGACGTCGAAGTAAAAATCTGATTGTTACTATTATCAGATCTCGATAAAATTTGCCTTGTATGTTTCCCTTCTTGATTAATGCCTAGAAAAACTTTTGTTTTATCCCCGGCAACGGAACGATAGAATTTCCTGTAATAGATTCAATTTAACGAGCGATGTAAACGTCTGGGTGTAATATAGTATTCGAACACGCTTTTCGTCGTGTGTCTCCGTCTGCAATGTGGTAGCGGAGTTATATCGGTGTCTTCGGAATGCATAAGTACGATAGTGGCGACGAAACAGGACCGGATATCTTCTCACGCGCGCTGCACTAATGAATCATGATGGCAGCGGAAAAAAAGATTGGTGATCATCTGCCAAGGAAAGGCGCGGCAGAAAACATGAAGCGATCCACGAGGGGATCTTTCTTTCCAGCGACGTTCTCGAGTCGCGTCAGCGTTGATTTCCTCTGCCAACGCAAGAAGAACAAAAAGCACGGTCTCGGTGACGTTTCCCTTTTATCGGTCGCCGAACCAAACTTAATTTCGAGAAGCAAAAAACTTCATCTCCCACTCGTTAATATTGTTAATTGTTCAAGCGGTATAAATAAGTTAGAACAACACGATAATTAATGATATTTTTAACGAAACTGAAAAATTAATAATAAAACTAATAATACATAATTAATTATAATTTTTTAAAAAACATACGTCAGACATGTGAATGATATAATGGTAACGCATGTTGCATACACCGTACGATTTACGAAGATTATTTAATTCTTCATGTATCATTTGGCAACTTGTATTATACAACGAGGATCCACACATCAGAAAAGTGTCCGCAAGAGAAGGGGGTTGATGCGTTCACATATATACGAGGAGAATGCAGACGGTAGCCGGGACAGACGCCATAAATATCGAGGCGTTCTTATATTTTCATCACGGCCATCATTAAAATTTATGTTATGATCAGAAGTGCACGTATATATCAGAGGACGCGTACCGCCGTGGCGGCGTCGGTCGCTGCGAAAAAGAGGGAGAGATAGGGGCAGAAGAAGGGGTGGGCGAGCAAGCCTGAAAGAGGGGTAGGTGGTAATATTGTAATCTATGTGTGGAAGAACGCGGGAAGAGAAACAGAGGAGAGATGAAAAAGTAGCTTGAATGGCAGGCACCCCGTTGTAAGGGGTAGTTTTCGGCCGGGACGGCACGCCGTAGCGGGCGGGGGATTTTGGCACGGGGGCGAACGCGGAGAAAAGAGGAGTGGGAAGGGTGCCGAACGGAAACAATGACGTCTATACCAAATCCCTGTTTTTCTTTTTTTCACCCACACCTCACCTTCCGTGACCTTCTCTCTCACTCCCTCCCATTCTCGCCTTTCCTCTCACACGCGCACGCTCGCGTTTTTTTTTTTTTTTATTTCACCTCCCTGTCTCTCCACCCGCAGGGTGCCATTAGACCCCCACGGCGGCCCCATAAAAATATAGCCCGTATTGTGCTCGCTCAGGTACCAATCCTCGTGCACTAAAAGTAACCTACTGTCTCCCGCTCGCGAAATGTATATCTGCATACACACACACACATAACACACATACGTGCGTATGATTCGCACACATTTATTCACGCGTCGTATTACCAGGCATCGACTTCAATACGGATCGGAGACGATTGTTCGTGAACTGTGCCTCTGCGTTAATCAGCTTTTTAATTGCACGTAATCGGTCTGTCGAACACACGACCGGTTACGCTGCCATATTAGCGATAATATTTTATGCGTATTTTTTATTCATCAAGAGCTTAGGCAGTGTGAGTGGAATGATATCGGACAATACGCGCATAAAATTACCGGGATTGATAATTGTATACGCTGTAATAACCCGTGGAATCTATAAATATGCCAATTTGCGATGATAACAAGTGCATGTCCGATGATAATATATTTGAATATTATTTTACATTGCTATTCGTGCGATCAAACAGCGCGCAATTAAAGAGGTAAGACGTGTTGTTTTAAATATAAAGAAGCTAATTATATACTTTATATATATTTTTCATTTTTATTAAATTCGCTTTTTTTAAATCTGTTAAGTCTGTGCTTTAATTTTTGGTGTTTAACTCTTATACCTGTATTATACTGTACCACTATATTACTATACTTTTCGATAAAACAAATTATCATAAATTTTTCATTTGTTTACACATCAAGTATCAGTTGATTAGTTCTGGTTTTGTTTGATAATTTATCGAACGAAAAATAAACTCTCTACGAGAGAATCGTATTATCGCGGAATCTCAAAGAGTAACGTAGTCTCCCCTGTGATCGAACAAAAACAAGAAAAAAATAGAGTGCAATGTAAAAAGCAACACAAGCATCTGAACAACCAGCACCATGATCAGTCGGCTCAGGACAGATCACAAAGATGATTCGCTTTTGGCGGAGGGCCATTGTCGTCCGTTGGACCGAGCAGAATCGAAATGGCAAACGGTAACTCGATTGCTCGGCCTGCACACGGATTGCGAATTATTTCTCCTGTGGTGGCGTGCTCATTCCGCGGCCAAACAATCGTGATCGATTCATGCAAATTTCAACAATCGTCCCATCCACCCCTCCCCGCGCGTTCTCTCCCTCTCTCTCTTTCCCTTTCCCGTCTACCCTTGCCCCCGCGGCCCTGTATTCACCATCCCTTTACTGATTCCGCCGCGCCGTATATCGAGTCCTCCATTGTTCGGAGCGAAATTCGTTTCTGTACGGCACGAGCCTCGAGTGTTTTCCTGACTACACGTGCGGTCGATCGGTTAACTCGCTAACTTCTCTCCTTTCACAAAAAAAAACATGCACAATCGCAGGCAAAGCACGAATCAGAGTTAACGCGCGAGAAACGATGTCGGAGATGATTAAAAGGCAGCAGGTTTTTTAATTTCTTGTAAAATTATTAATATTTTCTAAAACTTCTTTTTCTCAATGAAAATGACATAAATGCTACATAAATTATAATACTTGTCGTAATACCTATATTACTAATATATCTATTATATATACAATATATGGTATATTATCATTATATATCATATATGTATATAATTTATGCGTAATAAGAACTGTAGTACCCCATAGTATTATCGATTATCAAGGCAACATTAAGCTCTTGTTTCCCTATAGGCGATTTCTCTCTAATTAAGTGTATTTAGAGCCTAACAACGTCATACAGTGATGCCTATAATTGAGCACTCGCTCAATCTTGGAATTAAAATGCGAAGAGTAATCACGCCGTCACTGCGTAATCAAACTTTATAATACCCCAGGAGAAATAAAGAAAAATAAATCGAGTCTTAACAGGTTAATAAACGTCTTCCCTCCTTACGCCAACCCCCTTCTCATTTCGTCCGCTCGTTACCTATCTGAACTTCATTCCTTCCCCCTCTAACCCCTTCCTCGTCCGCACTTTTGACGCTTCGCCCTGGAAATCCTTTGATTCTCATCTTTTCGGGAGGCTTGGAAACGTCGATGCGCCTCCTGCATGAAAAGGGGTTCCTCCCAGGACGTCCCCTGATTGGGACGATAAAAGAGGCCCCCAGCTAAGCGTGGAAAGGGTAAAGAGGGAGGGAGGTAAAACACTAATTAGTTATCAAAGGGCGAGGAAGGGTTTGGTGACAAAATAGTAGATCCTGGAACGAGGAGCCCGCGCACCCTTCTTCCACCACCCAACCCGCCCGCAGCCCTCTCTACCCCTCACTCGTCTAGCGGATATACTACCAACGTCACCACCACCATAACCCCAACCTTCGCTTTATCAAGCCCTCTACCCCGCGCTTCCACTAGCACCCATCCAACACCTTCACATCCCTTCCGCACCGCTCGCAAGCATCCTTTCACCCCCTTCTCTCTATCACGCTCTGTCTTTGGATGGCATCCCCCACGGTGTCTTAATACTCTCGGGAGGACGGCCCTGTATTGATTTTCGAATCATTAATTCTACGTCTAATCAGAACTTGCGCCAGATATACGTACGCGTGTCTGTGTATTGTATACATACACACGTATAGATGTGTATAGATTGGGGGAGGGACGACGGCTGAGGGTGTCTGTACTGGCGGATGGAAGCCGCGCTTGCTCTTGACTGGAACGTCAAACTCCAAACGCATGAGTGCATGCCGATATATACACTGACAGATTTGTGCCGACGAGTACAGGTGATTCGTAAATAGGAAGGCGATGGTGCGTGCCTCCATCGCCGATTCAGGAGAGTCGACGGGCGAATCGAGAAGTCACGCTGATACGTACGATTTTGGCGACGTCGATGAATGCGTCGATATTAGAGGTACTTGAATGTATCATTCAAGATACGAGGCAACGAAAGATATCCTAACTATTCCCAGAGTTACGAGATCAGGTATATAAACAGGAAATTCTGTTTCTATACATTCGATGAATCGCTACGTGAAATGACCATGAAGCATAACCGTTTGCTTGTATTATATATTTTAATCTATTTTGACGTTACACATTTTGATGATGAGATATATCGCAAATTTAGAAGCGTCGTTGACCCATAACCAAAATTCAATTCCCGGAGCAAAGCGGCGTCTATCTGACCAGATGTTTGTCAATCCGACGAGCGTGACTGAAACGTTGTACAGAAATACCCGATTGGAAATTCATTCCTGGCTTTCCTCGGACGAGGAGTTCCTCTTTCCATTCGTGAAAGATAAATTGCGTTACAGTAGCAATCACAGCGATTGTACAAATATACAACTATATAGTGTATATAATAATACGTCACACAAAAGTTTTAATGTTTTCAGATAATAGCTTTTCACTTCTAAGGCTTTTGTTCCTAAATAATGTGACATGTTTCGCATCGACGTTACGAAAATACGTTCTCTGAAATGTTAAGCGTTCGATTTGTATTCTTTGAGAGAGACGTTTGCGTCAAAGATCAAAGCTGCGTCGAATTCGTAGATTCGACCAGAAATGAAAGACAAGCTGCCTCGTGACTCATCAACCGTCGACGACTCTCGATTCGAGAGCTTCAGCTGACTGTTAGTCAGTGCTCGATTTCTTCTCGATGGCGCCGCGTAATTTCACGGCATCGTGAAATCTATCGGAAGGCTGATTCTCGGAACGAATCATATATAACGTCGCAAATAGATCTAATTATAGCGATGACTAACGCTGACAAGCGAGTCGACGTATGCGTTGATCAGCGGGAGGATTCAGTCGCGGCGATTCGAATTGTCTCGCAATTAGCTAGAATTCCGGTAGCCGATAATAAAAAATGATTGCTAACTCGCCGACTTTGAAGCTCGTAAAAAAAATAGATCCCATTACTTCGATAGAGTCGAATTAATTGCGCTGTAAGCTTTATTATTGGCGAATTAATTATATTGATTTATTAGTAGAGCAATTACATGCACATGAATCGACGGGACAAGAACAGCGTATCGCGCCTTGAAAGTGCATAAATAATTTAACCGCATTACCGCGGTTCAAACGATCGAATTTCCGCACATAGATAACACATAACGAAATGCATCAAGTTTCGTGATTGCAACACACGGTGCAGAAGTCGATGGAAATATTTTAATAGAATCGTCAGCGACTTTATTAACATTGTACTGTTCCCGTTGGGCCGTTTTATCTCGCGAAAGAGAAAACGGTTCAAAAAGCGAATTAATTCGATCGCCACGCCGCGGCCAGCATCTATACGCCGCTCACCATAACAGATCATATTAAAATTCATTCGTACGGATAATACTAATTAACCGGAGAGATCGGGAACTCCCCGTAGGAGTTTCCGTGACGATTACCTACCCGGCCGCGTAAGAACGGGCGTTACGCGCCTAACAGTGGAAAATTGCCAATTTTCCCGATAATGAAAACTCCCGTCGTGGTTAATTCAATTCCCTTAATTTCTCCGCATTGAATTCTCCCGAAGAGCTTAGAGCAGCACCGCGGCGAAGATTACGATTGGAAATGTTACGATTGAAATCACCCGGCCCACTGGGCGTCTTGCTGAAGGAAATTTCGTTCATTCGCTCGTCATTACGCGCGCCGGATAAATTACAAGGCGATTGCCTGGGCCGCGATGTCGCGAAATCGCTAGTTACAGCGCCATATAATTTCCCAATTCAATCTTTTACGTTATCAACCCAGTTATAGCCGTATTGCGTAGCAAATCATTTCTCCCATTACGCATTGTGTTTGTGATAAAATTACGCAGTAGAATTATACGAGCAGACATGCCGATAGATAAGATTATACAAATTTGGATATTTGACCATTCATTACAGACTAATTTTCCTCCAAACTATTTTTATTTTGTCAGTAATTTCATATCTTTCTTTCATCATTTCTATAAAAATAATTTTCCTTTGATTCACTGTTGACTATATTCAATATGACTCGTTCGGAATTGATTTATTATCGGTCAAGATAAAATCTCCAATATTGACGTAAGACGAGATCTTTTTTTTTCCATTAAACGCAAATGCAAACTAAAGATGTGACGATTTATAACGTTTTCGATAACAAAACGTCGTCATTGTTAAGATACGCGCCGAAGAATTACAATATCTATTCTTGATCGTATGTTTCGTTGATTTCGTTTTATATGACAGGTAATATTATCGTGACACTTTTACGCTTTAAATCAATACTGAGTTGCATTATGTCGCAAAGTATATTTACATGCTGGTATTATTTAAACGCCGAGAAGAAATTCGACGGATTTTTTATCACCTGTAACGAAATATTAAGCTAAACTAATACATATCGATCGTCGACATGTGTAATGGATGAAGAGACATTTTAAATAAGCAACATCCAAAAGAAAGAGAGAGAGAATACAGATAAGCCGTAGTATCACTTTTAAAATATATCAATTAGAACAAAATTTCTTATAATCGATGAATAAAGCTCGTCGTTCTTATCTATTTGTAACGAAAGCTCATAAATAACTTTCACATGTCTGCTGTACTGAACTATTTAAGTACGTTAATCATGCATCGTGAGACTATCGCGAACAAAGAATTGTTAATTTTACATGTATGTATCCGTAGATCGAATCAACTAAATCAAATAATCATTCTGCTTATTACTTAACGTTGTTCGTGTTTTTAACGCGCATATTTATTGCATATATGCATTTATGCATTTAAGAATTCATTTGAGTAAAAATAGTACTCGAGGTAAAGATATTTTTTTTAACTTATAAAAATATTATACATTCAGTTCTTAGGCGTGAGTGACATCCTGGCAATTCCCAAGAAACTACAAGTGTGAAGAGAGATCGACATCGCACGTGTCTCGAACGAATATCGCACGTACACCTGCAAATCGAAAGCATTGAACTCGCACACGACACGCAATCGATGCGGTATTAGGGATAGGGGATAGTCTGTTGAGAAAAGCGAGGGTGTGTTGGAAGGACAGGCGGGGGTCGCGGGGGTCGCGGGGGTCTTCTATCGATTTTATTCATGTTTTAAATTATTACCCGTTCATTGTGGACGCCATGCGTGGGCGAAGGGATGGTGTATCGGTAAATGAAAAGGGTTAAGGGGATAGCGGACGAAGTTCGCCGTGGCTTTTTATTTCGACGCTCGTGGGTATCGAAATGGGCAAGGAGAATGGAGGGGATGCGAGAGAAAAGGGTCGTAGGTTACAACAAACGGCAAAGGGATACCGAAAAACGATCTTGTTCTCGGTAATCAGCCTGTCTCTTGAGAGACAGTTTTTTTTTTTCAGGCTTTCCCGCCTGAGTTACGCGTCGCAACATATCGAATGCGTGGCTGCGTCGAGATAAAATACTCTCGACGAGTGTGCTTCGCCCTTCATTGGAACTCGTTGTAGCGTGGAATAGCTTTGATTCCGTTTTTCCGTTAAAATCAGTCCCAGTAACCGGAAATACATGTAATACTTGAAAAAAGATTTTCCGCGAACGGAAAAATAAGGTCTCGTGATCAGAGAAAGAGCGTCGAATCCGTAAAGTTTCGAAACGACCACGCGCTTTCCATTTAACCGCGCTCGTTCGCGACAATTACGGAGATAATTGTCGACGAACTTTCACGGAACTCGCTGCTCACATTCGTCGCCCTAGTCTAGCACCAGATCGCAGTGATGTTACGAAACTATTAATCAGTCGCGATCTAATAAAAAGAAAAGCATGAAAACAAAAACAAATAGAAAGGATCGATGAAATGGTATGCTATCGTAATTTCCAAGCAACGATCAAGCCATAACAGGCTTCGAAGGCTATTTATCGAACAACTTCTGAGATGAGGTGCGACTTGGATTTTCGCATCGCGAAAGAAACGCGGCGAATGATAAAAGTGTATAGATATAGAGACGTCTATAAAGCTATAAGGAGAAAAGACAGAGAAAAGGAAGTACGGAGCTGAAAATCGTTTCTACCATCGGGATTTCAAAGCTGTGGACGCCGCTGACGACGAGGGTGGTAATAAGGCTGAAGAGCGAAACTCTGGGGTTCGAATCAAAGGATTGCCAAGCTGTACGACCAAGCAAGAGAGGGAAGGTAGATGGAAGGAGGAAAGCAATGGCAGGGAACTCGATTAATTATCTTTATCAATCATTAAAAACCTATTCCTTGAAAAATCATCTCCTCTTTCCATTAGCTTTCTCTCTCTCTCTCTCTCTTACTCTCAACCATTCATGTCATGAATTGATCATTTTACATATAGGTTGTGCTGTCATAGAATCGTAACGTATGTAAAAGTATAAGGATGCTCTCAGATATAGGTGAGCAAAATTGTTAAATGTAATTGAATGAGAGTTAATTACACCGTGCGTTCTCGCGCAATTGGTATGTGGAATGGAATTATTGCATTCACAGCTGCGTTTCATTTTTCCGATTGACGAGTGGTAAAAAGGGCGAATATCTGAAAGGACGAACAGCAGATACTTGTCATTCTAGGCGTTTACTATTTTTTTGCATGTGCGATTTGTTTTACCTTCCATCCTGCTCGTATCCTGTTAGGTATGGAAATACATTTAATCCGATATTTTCATCGGAATATTTTAACAACTTCGAAATATTTCTAGCAAGTGCTACAATCAAAAATAATTTTTTATTATTATTTGTGTGAAGTGTTAATTTTGTTACTTTATAATTTTATAATATTTCATTTTCAGTTTTCTTTTTAAGTTTCCAAAAACACCATTTCATTTACATTACAGTCAGTTTTTTTTCATAATAATTATAAAAGCATCCATCTATAAACTTTAACAAATTTTAATTATTACTAAAGTTCACCTGTTTAATCTTCATACGACACGATACACATCGTTCACAGGCAAACGATGAATTCCAAATCATCGTAGAAGAGAAATGCAGATCTTTGCCCATGCAGTACCTCAGTCCATCGAGAGTGTATACGTCGTATAGACACTCCGCATTCAACGGAGGCATCATAAAACTATCTGTCGATCTCTACTGCTGATCGCAGTTTTGAATCGGGAAAAAAACCCGACGCGGAAGAGGAAAGTCAAAAGGGAGAGATTTAGCTAGAAGTAAAAGGAAGTCAGGGGATGGTGCCACCCCAAAGCGGGACAGAGAGAACGGCGGATGATCTGATGGTAAGGTAGAAGGGAAAGAAGGGGTTGGAAATTCGAATTGCAACGCGATATTCTATACGGGCAAAGTTACGTACGGGGCGAAGAGAAACTTGCCATTTTCGTTGTGGATGGAGGGGAGTGGGGGCAGCTGGAGAGGGTTGAAAATAAGCGATAATGCGCCGGCTTTACTTAGCTAATTAGCGCCTCTCTCTCTCTCTCTCTCTCTCTCTCTCTCTCTCTCTCTCT
>NW_017280255.1:788729-846198 GCF_001594065.2 Cyphomyrmex costatus | reverse complement strand
CTCTCTCTCTCTCTCTCTCTCTCTTTCTTCGTCGCTCCCACGTACTCTGCTTTGCTGTGCCAAGTGAGTTCTGTGTCTGTTCATCCTGCATCCAACTGGAGTCGATCCTTCACTCTTTCCCTTCTCTGCTACTACCTCAGCTCTCCCTCCCTTCTACCCTTAGCAGCCCGTTTTTCCTCCGTTCCATGCCGCTCCTGCCGTCCTTCCTTTGGGCAACCCCCTCTTTCACCGTGCTCGACGGCTGGTATTAATTCATTTAGATATTATTTTGCGAGGCAGGCATTAACATTCTCAATCAGATTAATTAAATTATTTTTCTCATCCGCAGTGCCTATCTCGGCATTCGCGTTCGCACTGTCTTCTCGTTGTGCTGGATGCAATGCGTGTACACGTGTATACGTATGCGGTTACATGCACGCGAGCGCATTATTTTATGGCAATTGATTACGACGCTTTTAATGTGCTATCAGAATTATAGAAGATCTGAGAATGTGCGCTCGGATAGAAACGATTTTCCAAGCATTACGAATTTGTACAAATTATGATTGTTTAAAAACACATCACTTGAAAAATACTTAGGAGATAGTAATCTGTTTGTTATAATAAAGGACGATTGTAATAATTAAATACTGCTAAATCAGATTTTATACCATGCAAAGACGTTCCAATAAAATTATTACAAAGGTGAATTGAATACAATTCAATAACTTAATTAATCCGATATATTGTTTATAATTTGTTATTATATTTGTATTTAATTAATTGCATATGCCATCTTTGAGCTAATCCATAACTTGAAGGCAAAGATACGCAAAATATATAATTCGCGAACGTTCGGATCTCTTCAGAAGAGTATTCTCCATCCTGATTATGTGAGAATTACCCCAGAGAAATATTCCAGCCGCGCCTGTATCACCGGACTTCGTTTTAAGGTTTCATTATAATTCCAGCGGTAGATAGAATTAATCGTAATCACCTGGGCTCGTATGCGTGCGCCTGGAACGAGCGTGATACGCTACTGAAAGTACACTGAAAACGAATCCAAGTTAGCACGGAGAATAAGAGGAATGCGAGCGTGGGATGGCAGAATCCCGAGGTGGATCCCCGGCTATGTGTGAGGGTAGGAAAATCCGTAGGGTGTGAGAGAGGAACGCGATGGACGCTGGGGGGTGGCTTGCTCGTCGACGAGAGTGGGAAGGAAGAAGGGGTTAATGCAAAGGTCCAGGATAATTACCCACATGGCTGGCAATGCGTATTTCACTTTGATCAAGTCTGTGTTTTTCTTCGCTCGCCTATCAAACCTCTTCTAGAGCCAGTCCCACACCTCTCCACGGCCTCGCCCCCGACTCACCCTTTCGCTTCCTTCCTTTTCTCTGCCCTTATATCATCGCGGAGCTTGATGGGTAGGTAACCCGCTTTTGTCTTTTGTCCAGAACGTTTTAATTATTTTAAACTCGGACCCGCGAGCGTCTAATTTGTGACGAAGTGAGAAGAAGACTTGTCTATGTGTAATGTTGAGAACGTGTCGTTCATGACATACACATATATAACCACAAATTAGAAATCGATCGATTCTTTTGGATATAATATTATTAAAAAATATAAAATTGAATTATTATTAGTTTTAGTATCATTAGACACTGTCGTTCAATTGATATCCTTCTCATTCTTTTTATATAATATTGAAGAATCATTCAAGTGACTCTTGACGAATAAGATTGAGAGTTATAAGATGTCGATTAATCAAAGATCCTATTTTATTGAATAAATAATGGAATCGTCAAAATGTGTCCTCCGTCTCATCAAAAATACATTTTACATTAAGATTAATTAAACTTGTTTCTCTTTCGTGTCCGGTCGCACGACAGATACGCAATGAATACCTAATTTATTAAGTCGACGATGGAAATCCACTAATGATCTGCGGGATCCAATTATTAGACTCGTTATCATTACTATTATTAACGGAAGATAAAGGAAAGCCAACGCCGTACCGGCGGCAGAAGTACCCGAAGAATACGGGGCCGCGGTAATTAATGCACCGCCATATAATAAATATCGAGTGCAAGTCCCATTTCGCGTCACGGCGTTCCATTAAATTGAATTCAGTATCGTCAGCTGGCGGCACTCAATACCAATATGCTTACCGCCTCTCCACCCATCCCTCTCTCATTCCCTTGTCCCTCCTTTCCTGATTTCGCCGTGCCGCAACCCCTCTTTCTAAGCACCCTTAAAGCTTAAAGCGACAAACAAGTCCGATACGGCGCGGTGGCGCCAATCAAGGTTCAGAATCAAGCGAGAACAAGCTGATTTATAATCAGAGCAAACGACGTATATTACTGAGGGTAATTGTTATTTTACATTATTATTGGTGCGTGATAGAACATTGCAAAATTGAAAAATAGTAAACACCTGTCCTGCACGCGATATAATAAATAGTTATTTAATTGTCAAACAACATGTATAATGGTGGTAATTTTATGTAGATATTACAATTTTAGAGTAATTACATAGTAAAAGACATTATTTTATTAATATTATTATAAATACCGTTTAATGTTTTAAATCACTTCCGACTGAGAAATCACACTGTAGTAATCAATTCCATATTTTAATCACAATTATTTCTAAAGATAATTACTTATTATTATTAGAATGATAGCAATCGATTGCTTAAATTTGATAATGATAACACGATATTAATTCGTGTATGTAATATAGATTTAATACATGTCGATTCCCGTTATCTATATTATAAATTACAATAAATGTTAATATATGTATAAATTATATAATATATATCGCTTGATAATACACTATTTTATCATAGTCACTACGACAAAACTATCAATACACGCAATAAGAGATAAATAGAAGATTTCACAAATATTAATTATTTATGATAAATGAAGGCATTAAAGCTTTGTGTTTATGTAAATGTTCGACTAATCGCATACATATGCCTACAATGTACCAACGGTTATTGGAAACGGCTGTACGGTAATCTAAAAGCCCTATTCACAAACGCACGTAGGATACATTTTTTTAACCCGCAAGATTGAAGAATGCAAAAAGAGTCAGAGCGTGCGAGACAGTTCGGGCAGTTATCCGATCATTTCGCCCCAAAGAGATAGCCGCTTCTCTTCTCTGCATTTATACCGCGCGGATCGCATCGATGAAAGGGGATCTCCCGGTGTACTCCGCAGAGACGTACCTTGGGGTACACGGTGAAATAAAAAAGAGGTAAAAGAGAAAACGATACGGAGAGCGACAAGGGAGAGAAAGAACGCTTCTTTCAAAGCGTGCCTTATTCACGAATAATAATGGCACGCATTCATTGTTCTAATTATTTGTGCATACGATTAACGCCGTTGTCTGCCGAACCCCCTGCGCGCCGGACGTGGGACATGTGTGACAAATATGCGTCCACCCACACCGGCACATTTGTGTGCGTACGTACGTACACGCGGGAAGAAATGAATGACAGAAAAAAACAAACCGCGTCAAGGAACGGCGCTAGTCGGACGTCTACATGAGAGAAGAGAAGAAACGACTATAACTATACTCTCCTCACACACACACACACACACACACACACACACACACACACACACACACACACACACACACACACACACACACACACACACACACACACACACACACACACACACACACACACACACACACACACACACACACACACACACACACACAGGCCGGCCAGGCGTACGTGAGCGGTAAGTCCTGTGTGTGATGCGAAGCGCGTGTGCGTATACAACGAACGTGCATTGCGCGGATACAAAGCGTGTCAGCCGGATACAATGCTCGCCATCTGACGCTCAATTAACGAGTTAATGCGGTACCGTTGATAATTAAACAAATACACGGGCTTTTTTTCATCATTGCCCCCGCCCCCGCTCTCACACGTACACGTCCGGACGTCCTGCGTGTTGTGCTCGCGTTCGATCTTCCACCTCTATACACCACGTAAACGAGCTCCGTGTCGCGTTTACCGTGTCCGTCTTTCTCTGCGTTTCCTCCGTCTCCGTCGCTCTCGCGAGCCCCCGTTTCGTGTCTCACGCTATAATCCATGGTTTCTGACCTCCATCCTCCTTGCTTGGCCTTTAATCGCGAATCCATCTCTCCTTCGTGCTTTTTTGCCGCTTTCATTTTTTCCTTTTTCTCTTACTTTTGCGCGCGCGCGCGCGCACGCACGCACGCGCTGACCTATCGTCGCAAATAATGCGCGTACGTATTGTACCGGTCGACCGATTATTATATTATCCCCGGCCGGAAGCGGATGTGTGAACCGTACGTGGGCAGGGGGAGAGGGGATAATGAGCGCGGCGTTCCTTCTCCTCTCGTGCTCGAACGAGGATCGAAAATGGTCGTGAAAAGTTTGCCGAGACGGAGGGAGTTGTCCTCGTTCCCGACATAAATGCGAAGTTGAGGAATGCGATCGTTAGGGGTAGATTGCGCTTAGAATCCTGTTTGTCTGATTTCAATTAGCAGCCAAGTTCTTAAGTTTCGCATCATGCAGCACAAAATTAACAGGATGTCTCGATGCTTTGCTTGAACAATGCGCGCACAATTATTTAAATGTATTTTTTTTTTTATTTAACATACCTTCAAACTATATACAAAATCTATTTTTTTCCTATGTAGAGCATAAACGTTATTTGTAGAAATCAGATCATCTGTCAGTTTTGTAATTTTTTTTAATTTCGACAGAAAATAATTTAATTATACAAACGATATCAAATGCAGTAGCATAATTTTATAACATTTTACGAAGTTAGTAAAGATGGTCTTAAAATTCTATTTTAATTTTAATTTATAGAGAATTTTCAATTACTTTAATCAAATTTTGATTTAAATCCAAAAATTGATCTTCAAAATAAACATCTTATTCTACAGATAACGATTTCTTCGTATGTCTAGTGCATACATGATTCAATTATATGATGAGAGATAAAATACGGAAAGATTAAAATGTGGATTATATTTTATGACTTTGATAGAGAGTAGAATTGAGTCGCAATAGAGAAGCAACGCGTAATATGTATAGAGAGAGCATAGGGGCCGTACAAATACTGTCGATACCGCACTTCCGGTAGCGGTAGTGGCCGCAGCACTGAGAACAATTCGAGTCGATAGTGGTATCGAAGCTGATAAGCCAACCCGATACGATATGGTCCATGAGAAAGACAAAACACGCGCTGTGAAAGCGCGGCGCGTATTATGATTAAAAATGTTTTTATTCCTCGGTAAAGCGCATTCGACACCTTCGATCTCGGCTTTACAGTCTCGAAACCGCTGCGAAATCAATCTCTAATAATCTTTCGCTATTGACACAATATCAGGTCACAAGTCTATCGGTGTGTGCAAATTATAAATGATAAATTAAGCTCCTATTGCGTAATGATAATATCGATATTATTTTATTGTTACTGCGCAGTTTTTTATCATATATATAATTAATATTTTATAACACTTGCACAACAACGCAATATAACGATGTGATAGTATAATTATTAAGAATTATTAAGTAGAGGTATTTCGCGATCAATCTGACGTGATTCACGTGATAAATATGTATAAATAAAAATATGTATATGTTAATGTTAAAGAAATGCAAATAATTTAAATATAATTTATTTTAATTATTTAAATTTTTCTTGACCGACTTTACTTTAACATATTTTTACTTTAAAACGTAGTGTTCACGGTGATATTATGAAACAGATTTCGGTTCTTACAGTGACGAAAACTGTCAGATTTAATAAAGTTATTTAAATATTATTGAATTAAAGTGCCAAAAAACACGGATATATAAAATTAATCTCTATCGATCGATTCCACGGCGATTACTTGTTCAATTCGCGGAACATACGCACACTCTGGTGTTCCGGCGTGGGTGGTGGTATCCTAAGAGCTTTATCTAACGAGCATGGTGACACCTAAACACTAGAATCAACATCAAACAACATGCCAGTCGATCTTGTCTCTATAAACACACTCAAGTATTGTATTCGCATGCATTGCCAGTATAGAGCGTGTACCTACGACAAGGATGGCATTAGTAAGGGTATGAGGGATAACAGTGATGATTGTCTAAAGGTGACTCGTGAAAAACGATCCTTGTGAGAGAGAGGAGAAAGGTCGTCATTTGGTCGACTTCGATTTCAAATAAACATCGATCCGTTTCATTTTATCACGCAATGATTATTTTTCGGTTGATTCAGAACATCTCTGGTTCCTTTTTTAATAAAATCTTATTAAAAATTAAATACAAAAATTAAAGAAATAAAAGGATCTGAAGGATTCGGTCGTTTTATAATCATTTATATATTACTAGTTTTTAAGGAAAATCTTAATAATAATAATAATGAATAGAGAGAAATAAAAAAAAGAATATGACTTTATATCTTAGTTTTTATCGTGTCTATTTATACTTCTTACGAGACTAGCTCTCTTTAAATTTAAATGCGATTTTGTATTTTGTATAAAAAAAATATAAAATATATAATAATATATAAAAGAAAAGGAACTTAAGCCGCGAGTAATGTTACAGATTACGCTATAAGCAGATAATACGCACATTTCTTCGCGAGATTACAAACCGAATTCGCGCAGCCACAGACGTGGCAACCGAAGATATTGCGAGATAAGCGTTTTGCAATTAGCGGTGCTGCAGCTGCACTCGAGAAAGAAGTGCAACGTTTCCTTAATAAAACGAATTTCGTGCCGATTGCCTAATACACCACTGACGACAGAGTAACGTCATGCAATGTGTAATGATAGCTTTTGCCGCGTTGGTACACGTACATATATATACATACGCTCGCACGCGCGCGTTCAACTCGCATATACACGCACATAAATATTGTAACATTTAGCGAAATAATTAATATCGTTCTATTTAACATAATATTAGACGCGTAAGGATGTTGGATAACTGTAATTTTGGTTATTTCATTGACAGCAAAGTCCGACTGTCCATGGAGTGCTGAAGGTTTATGTAATAATTTCAGAGATCTTTTAATATGTGAAAAATAAATTCGTTTCAAAAATATTCTTTATATTTTGAAAAAATCTATAAATATTAGTAAAATCAATATATTGTTTCTCCGTAAAAAAATCAAGTATATTAAAATCTTCAATATTTGAAATTTCTTTTACGTAGAAATTATGAAATTATTTTTTTCATTACAGGTGTACATGAAATTAAGAATGCTGTTGAACAAAGAGGGACTCGTTATGGGTAAGTTATTTTTATCGCGTGATTATTCTCTTTTATGAAATTTTAATGAATGATAGCGTCGAATATTTTTTTTCTCACATAATCTTATGGTCGGTTTAATTCTTCGCGATTATTTCGGGCCGCAAGAAATATACCCGTTGGTTCTTGGGTGAATATTCGAACAGCGAAAGTTATCGAGGTGCAGAAGCACCGCTTAGGATGAGGAGGGGACCATAGTGAGAGAGAGAGAGAGAAAGAGAATGAAAAACAGAGAAAAAACGGAGAAAAAGCGCGAAAGAGAAAGAGGGCGAAAACCGCTGACGGCGTCAGGTGCAACGCTGACCCCGACACGTTGCCTGTCAAATCTCTATTTACCGAGCGACCAAAATGACCAAACTCAAACGAACAGTCCGATTCCGATGGCCGACAGCCAATCATACGCCGCTGGGACTTCGACGTTTTTCGCTCCCGGATTTATTCGCCGGTGGAACATTTTCACCGTAGAATCGCAAATCGAGGCAAATCCCGCTCTCGGAAGCGTGCCGGCCCGCAACGCGACAAATTTTGCACAGCCGTTAAATCGGGACGACGAATTATGCGGAAAACATGGAGACTCGCGTTGCGGAAAATATTAGGAATTTTTTATTCAATGGTCTGCCGACCGTGCTTGACGATTAATTGGGATTATTACCGAGTTTTTGAAAACGTAAATCACAGTCTGCATTTTCTTGAATCATAACGCGTTTGTAGATTTGAAAATCTACAAAGTTAATTAATTTATCAATTAATAAGACTAGTTAATAAAACAAGTCCTTTTCGTATAATTTAATTTTATTCTTATATATATATATATTTATAAACTAATCATTATAAAAAATGATTTTTATCTAAAATTTTACAAACTGAAGGACTGACCCAAATTTATCGTATCGCTTTGTCATGCAGTTGCTTTCAAGATCTTTACTCTCGCGTGACTTCGTGCAGATGTAATGTTTCCCCAAAAAAAATACAATTCAATTTCCGAATCACTACCGCGCTTTCTTGAACACGATCAGCGTTCAAGCTTCGAGTACCGAAAGGTAAACGATCTGCATGGTTTACTAGCAGAGAGAGAGAGAAAGAGAGAGGAGAATATCTGTCAGGCTCTCTCACAGACCCAAAGAAAGGTCGGCACGAAACATCTGTTTGACATCCCTGTTTGTCAAGGCGTGACTCGGCACTTGCGGCGCTCTCATACAAAAGCGATCTACCACGTTTGACGAACGATCCTTTCGTTTTCTCGGTAGTCGACGATACTATATACAATCGATCTATGAACTTCAACCATTCGCTTGCAATTGCGCGTGAAAATTGTAAACAAAAGTTATCGGGCTGAGATCTGAGGGGTGGAAAAGTGTGTCTGTGAGCAGATGGCAAACAAGATCTAAAGTAACTTTGTGTATCGTTAAGATGATTCGATGATTTCATGGGATTATACATGTTTCAAGTATACATCATTTCCATGAAAAAATTTAGATATAAACTTACAAGTCGAAAATTAAATCTGTAAATCAATTAAACAAAGTTCAACAAACGAAATAATTTTTCAAGTCCAATTTTATAGTGAAGATATACTTTTCAGTTAAACTCATTTGTTAAAAAGTATGTCAGGAAGAAAAAGGCTCAATTATTTACATCGAAGTATAACTTTACTCTCTGCCAATATAAAATTCCAGAGAGAAACTTAATAGATTTTGTTATCACGTGTTGATGAGGCGTAAACAGTGTGTGAAAGGGGTATACTGCAGAATTGAAGGTAATAGGAGGGTTAAAAGGTGAACTTGGCTTGTAGGGCATCTAGCCTAACTATTGTGACACGATACCAGCGTGCTTGCCTTTGTATTACGACAACGACGAGGTCGAACTTCCGTCGTGGTGCACGTGGATCACTTGTTGCTGGGATGTATTATAACGTTAATCCTATGTAGAGTCATAAGTTATCATTTAAAAGCTGTCGAGCGACTTTCTTCGTTCTGTAAACCACTCACTCTCTCTCTCTTACACCTTATTTTCAACAAATAAAAAGTGTAACAAAAGATTATTTTAAAATTAATACTTTAATATGTGTTTTACATGGTTTATAATTTTTTTTCTCTATAACCTCACCAATCCGATAAAATATTAATTCAAGATTTATTTATTCCTCTCTTTTTCTCGTTTCTCATAATTATTAAATAAATATATAGTTATTATTATGTGTGTGTGTGTGTGTGTGTGTGTGTATAATTAAAATTGATGGAGAAACTCGATAATGATAGAAGTTAAAGTGAACTCCATTAAAATTTTCGGGGCCTACTGCATAAATAATTCGATAGGCATCTGTCGCGACGCAAGCGAGGAATATTTCGAAATCATGGAACGAGCAAAACGAGAACCAAGAAAACTCGCGCAACGCACATGGTCTCAATCTTGGTGAAGGTACTTCGCCAGAAAAAATCAAAGGGGGTGACAGACATCTCCGAAAATTGGTTTCTCGTATTCTTCGGATTGCACCGTCTTGACGCGAGCTGCAGCTGAGACGTATCGACTGCACATGTTCCTCTCGAATCCGATCGTTGTCGCGTCTAAGCCATTTCCTCTCCATCCACCCCAGTGGGGACTTGTGCCTTTTCTTTTTTTTTTTTATACGCGGCGCTTCTCCTTGTCGACGGAGAGAAGTGAAAGAAGGAGAGACAAAGAGAGAAAGTGAAAAGTCAGAGAATATCTCGTGTCTAAAAATATTTTTATGGAGCCCCCGCTGCGGGATCCCAGGCGAGTGTCGCGACTGCGCCTAGCTTCTGTTTTGATGGCCTCAACGCACTGCATTGGTTCACCCCCGAATGCGATTGTAAACCGGACGGAAGCTCTCGGCTATTAGTGACAAAATATGTGTAATATTTCCGGCGACCCACAGCGAATGCGTCGGTATCATCGTTCATTAAACGGTACCATTGCGTTTCATGCTTACGCGATCGACTCATTGTCAGTCTGATGACTATCGCAAAATTATACGATATCGATTTTCGTAACATTTTCAAGTAACCATACAATGCAAACATATAATAACGTGATAAAAATTTCTATCGATATTTTAATGTCTATAAAATTTTGCCTCTCGTATTTTCACTGGATGAATATACATATTTGTCGTAATAATGAGGAACTCATAGTATAAATTACAAATTGTGCTATCCCATGTTAATATCACTTATTTTATAATTCGCTAATAATTGTTGCAATATATTCCGGTATATAATAATGGGATACTCTGCGTATTTTATTACAATAACGCCGGAGTTTTTGCAATCTTTGCAGTGTTTTTGCATCAATTTATAGATTCCAAAATATTGATGTTCACAAAAATTGTTCGCTAGAGAACGGATCGCGATTAGATCGAGCGCGTGTATCTCAGCGATTAGTGGCGTCAATAAAATCCATCGATCGTTAAAACGAACATCACTTCGAGTAAAGGATAGTGTCGCAGCCCTTTATGTTCGCACTGATATCGCCGGATCAATTACGATTTCGTCGAACCTCGTCAGGTTTTATCCGGCGCCGCAATCTGTATGCCGTCACAATGAAACCGTCATGCTGTTGAGCCAGAGAGAATATGACCTCCCTACTACTGCACCTATACCGATGTATCAGTACCAACAATGATGACTGCGAGGGTTTCACGCTTTAAATATTTTTTACGCGATATTAATAACCAAATTTGGCAGTCAACTTATACAGTTCGATGCAGTTATTACTGTTACCGTCAATACCTATGAAAACTATAAAAGCTTTAAAGTTAAGTTTTAAAGCGTCCTGTTTGAAATACAGAACGTAAGTAAATCTCTACATACTGAAAAAGAATCGTGTCTACCAAATGTTGAATAACATAATTTCAATCATGTGTCAATTAATATAATAAAAAATAAAAAAAAAATAATTTTAATCTTCTCTGTTTTTAAGTGAGTATTATCGAACACAATAACCAATCGTTTGATAATAACCACTAAATATATTTAGAAAAGGAAAATTATTTTTGCTAACATTAACTGAACATTTAATTGAAATTATTTCAACGTTTGGCAATTATTACCGCAGACTCTTTCTTCAGCGCAGCGATTAATACAGGAAGATTCAAAGTTGTTTAACCTACAATTTAGACTCTCATAGTACAATCGTCTCAAAAATGTTCTTCAAGTCCAAATGACCCACTGCTGTAGTCGAGAGTGAAAACACTTATAATATAGTATTTAGCAATGTGGAACGCAACATATACAATATAGCTATAATAGCAATATGGTAAAGACTGTAAAACACAGTAACGCGTGGTGTGCACGCCTATGAAGGAGGGAGGCTGCTGACGTGTGCGCGCACGCACGGTCAATAGATTTTCCGCGGCGTTGGAGCGCGCACCCGAGCGCGGATATAAAACGCTCATGCACCGAAAGATAAGCGTATCGAGATAAAAGCGCACAGTATCATTGGTCGGAGGTCTCTCCGTGCGGCCCTTCCACTTCGCCGGCACCTTCCTATCCGCGCGTCGCGGCCGTACACTTACGTCTCGGTATCCGTCGTTGCCGCACGTAAGTATCCATCGCGATACGCGATACGTGTAATGTACGTGCGAGGCGCGCATTCTTGGGAATACAATGCGGATACGATGCGGATGCGCAAACGGACAGGAAGAAAGGTGGGCACCGCGGTACGCGATCGTTCCTCACTATAAGAAATTGAAGAAATCTTCGCGTGCGAGAGATGAGAGCCGAAAGTTCTACGTATAGTTTCATACATGATTAAAGAATCGCGTCGGATGTTTCATCCCAGCGCAACGCACGCACATGGAAGATGAGGAAGGCCGCACATACACACACACACACACACACACATGTATAAATATATACACGTACATGTACACATAAGAGATACATTAGGATGAGATAGAGACAATCTCAATGATATAGCAAGCGGATACCGGACGTCTCGTTGCAGCTGCATCCCCCTCGCCCCACCGCATCTATCTATAAACATGCCCTGCTCTCGTTTCGTTGTTAGACGTGCCGCAGCACGCTGCCTGGAGTTAAAGTACTCCGAATGTGTTAGTAAAGGACTCGATCCGCGGTCCTGAGTTCGATGCCACAGCATACACCGAGAGACGGAGATAAAAAGAGAGACAGGGAGGAGAGGGGGAGAACATTATAGCAAGACGACGGAGAGGGATAGAGCAAAACAGAGAGAGAGAGAGAGAGAGGTGGGAGCGTGGCGAGCGAGTGGGAAAGAGCGAGAGAATGAGTATCGCGGGTACCGCCCCCTTTTTTAAACCACGCCTACTCTCGATATAATATTATATCCACCTCTACCACCTCCTATATGTGCCGCCGTCTCTTTCTCACCGCTGTCGACTGTACACGCGTACCGCGAGACACGTTTATGTAGGACGCACACAGAGAGCACACGCACGATACAATGCGCGTATTTGTCACGATAGCTCGCGCGCTAATCCCCCACCGACCCCTCTCACTCTCTCTCCTTCTCTCTTTTAGTAGCCTTCTCTCCTCTAACGCCGCGACCGTGCTCTATCTAACTGGCAACTGGGTACTTCTCTCTCGATAGGTGACCCCTCTCAATTCGCAGCGTCTACTTAATCGCGGTGAATCTTTTCTTCCAACTCACAATTTCGCATTTAACAACAAGCTTCATAGACATAGTCAAGGTGAACGCTCATTCGATACCTAATAAACATTTTCTGATGCGTCTTTTCGATCTTTCCTATCTTCTCTGACGGATGTACGTAATTTGCATACGTTTCGCAAAGCGGATAGAGCAATTATAATTAATTCTGGAGCACTTTATTAATCGTAAGACGCAACGCATACTTTTTTTTGTATTAAATAATTTTTATCTGCTCTTAAGTGCGTGTGTGGATTTTGCGTCGTGCTATCAGTATTCCAATGGTTAATCGTAGATGACACGTTGCCTCGATGTGGCAAGAATAATTGAGGTATTACAGACGCCTGTGTATGTCTTAAACGCGGATAGCTTAGAACGGTTAAACCCAATTAAGGCGAAGCTAAAGCACGTTTAGCCTTGAACGGGATGGCGTACTACACTGTTACTAAGATCACGCCTGTTTGACGACTACCGATTTGCAATTCACTCGTGATCCTTCACAGGCGATCAGCTGTTTATCTTTTATAGTATCGTTAGAAATAAACACGCTCATATAAAACAATAGCCTGTAAAGAGAGAGAAGAACATTTTATCGAATGTACTCGATCACTAGTCCGTTGTTGCGCAGGTGTTGACAATTACGTCGCGAAACGACACATCCTCGAGAAACATCCGGGCGTGAAGGGAAGTGTCGTGTCCCTCGAAAAGACTCGCAAAGCGCACGACTACAATCGATACGCACCTTCGGAAGCGCTCAGTCACTTATTCGTTGAACGATCGAGCACGTATGTATTAATCTGACAGTCAGACAGGAAACGCGTAATTCGACGTTCTTACCGCGGTGTCATCTGTCCGTGGCAGCGTTTTACGTAACCAGGCGACTTCGCGATCTCGACGCGTCGGACGTCCCGTTTTTCTCGTTTTCTTTTTTTTTTTTTTTTTTTTTTTTTTTTTTTTTTTTTTATTTATTTCTTCCTTTTCCGTGATCGTTCCCGGGAACACGTGTCGTTTTTAACGCGCCTACATTAGATAAGGACGGCAGTAAATCTCCAGGACGTCTATTAGTATTCCACCGAGTCGGCCGATCGACCGATCCGCGGAATGAATGATTTTCCGCGATTAGCATTCGCGCGTGTGCTAAGTAATTCGGCATGCTGCTCGCCAGCCGTTATCACGTTATTACATCACCGATTGATCGATGCCACTGAAGTTTATGAATGCTATGTATGGATGAGTAACATGCCTAGGATAATCGAATTATGCCTCTATGATCTTTCAACGTTCGCTATCTTTCTCTTTTTCTAAAAACGAACAGAATAATAAAATTGATACACGATAATCACATTCTGTCATTTTCTTTAAGTACAAGAACATAAATGTAATATGCGCTGCATTATGAAAGAACTATTTTGCGAAAATGCCTAAAAATGTAGCTAAATACAAATTTAAAAATAATCTTGTTATACCTACAGATTATTAAAATAATTGTAGAAAATTTAAGTAGACGAGGAGTGCTGTAAAAAAATGTTGACATTCTAGCAATCAGCTTGAACGTCCTGCATAATTACTTTGAATCTAACAAAATTTTCAGACTTGTATCTAATTAAATTTTTAGACCCTTCAACAAAACCGTTCTTTTCCTGCAGCGAATATTAAAAATAATCCATTTAATTATATATATACATATATATATAATTTTATTTATATTTTTGCACCGTAACGTGTTTTATTAAAGAAATTATTCGTGCATGCGCCTACAGACAATAGCACGCAGCATGCTCCGAAAACGTGCGTGCACCTGTGCCTGTGCGTCGAGTTAAAGGGGTAACTAAAAGTGATGTTTGCAGACAACGTGTTTACATGCTAAACGTAAGTGGCTGACTCTCACTCCCTCTAACCGCTAGTGTGCACGATAGCGCGGAGGATCAGTGAGGATAGAGAGCTGTGACATACGTGTGTAAACATTTAACGTGCACACATGCATATACCGTATGTATACGTACAGTGAGACCGTATCACATATTCATTAGCAATGTGCAGCGTAATGTATTATTTTAGTATAAGTCAAGTGTAAATGCCGTACTCTCGACGATATATAAATTTAACGCTCGTAATCTTTCAAATAACGTTATTTACTCTCGCACATCAACGTTTCTTCGCAAGGAAGGAAGGACGGAGGGGGAAGGTGTGTGATATCGCGCGAGGATTAAGTATTCATTCGACAACGTATTTATATACGCAATACGAGTGGTTTCCGAAGAGTTTCGTAATTCTAATAAAAAAATGATTTCCGTAAAAAATTTCGCTTCTGAGAATATCGAGTGGCGTGCAAATTGTGCGGTCTCTATCACCCTCCGTGTGCACGCAGTGCATCGCGCGTGGCAACCACGTGGTGCGGTTAACCCCTTTCGCGCACCCCACAACAGCTCCGGCTCTCTCGCCTCGTTCCCTTTCACGTGACGAGTGTAAAAAAGAGAAAAAGGAGAAAGCCGAACGTGAAGCGCGGAGAAAAAGAGAAACGGAATCGAACGGTCACCGTCCCACCGCAACGGGTAGTGCGGATCCTGTTTGCTAGAGGCAAATGAAATACGGAATTCCGCCGGGCGGAAACGTAACGTGCCGACTCTCAAAAGTGCCGCATCAACGTAATTATCGCGAATTATACTAGGTCGTTCGCGCCCCCGCTCGAGTTTATCCTTTCCCGACAAATGATGAGTCAATTTCCGATTGCAATAGTAACAATTGCGTATCGAATGTTTCAGCTACGAGTAATCTACCATAGTGATTATAATTAATTGATCGATCGACACGTTGATTTTGCTTTGGTAAACGGTCAGTCGAATTTTGCATACGATACCATGTTGCTTATGTGACGTGCTTGTAATAATCGTTAATTAACAGTGTTAGTTTCCTCGCATACCGAATGTAAATGGACAATGGAAAGGTGCATTTTTATGAACCTATAACACGCAGATATAGAGATTACAAAAATTAATATCGTAATACTTTTCGAATTTTCGCGTATGAAATAAAAAATGTCTTCGTTGCACCCTGTTAAATCTTTAGTGTCAAATGTAACCATTGTTTAATATAAAATAATGATATATTGAGTAAGAGCAGTAGAGCGACTCCAAGTAGGTTAAATTTGATACTATAATAGAGATTTAACACTGCAAACGTCAAAGAAGAACTAATTGCGTGTTTAATATTTTAATTTAATTTATCCTTTAGGATACTTTCGTTTTATCGTGCATGCAGCCTGCCGAATATGATTATGAAAGCTCAAGAAGGACGAGAGAGAGAGAGAGAGAGAGAGAGAGAGAGAGAGAGAGAGAGAGAGAGTCGACGAAAGAGAATAAATTCGCGCGCGCGAACATCCGCGGGATCGTTCGAGCGAGGGAAGACACTCTCGAATTTCCAGTTTTCGCAATCAGGCCCGAAGATACGCGATCATGCCCCGGTAATGGCGGAGGTGCAGTGAGGCATAGATCCTTTCTGACCTCCGTGCCATAATCACGCGTCAGAATGCATCAGGCAGAATCCCCCTGCCCCCGTCGACCTCCCTATTTCCCCCCAAGCTTCCCCTCCTTTGCAGCTCCCCTTCCCCTTCTCCCTCCTGCAGTGGCTCTCTGCAGGCCACGTCCGTTCGCAGATGGTGTTTTAAACGCAGCCATGAACTTGAAGACGTTACCCGTCCTCCTACCCCTGCCGCCCCGCGTTCTCCCTTCCGTTGGGTCTCCCCTCGCATGGACATAATTCTCTCGACGATTTGTCTGTCGCATACTGCACGACTCCGCAACGTGGGAATCGCCTTCTTTCACGGACGCGTCGAGTAACGTCAAGTTTATTCGCGGGCCTTCGGTAATCATACTGTGGGGTCTTTTTATTGCCGAGTGTGAGATTGGTGTAGAGGTAGGTAAGTAATAATACGATTTGAGAGAAAGGATGTAACTTGGGTACGATCGTTAGCGTGGAAAAAAAAAAAAACGGAAAAATATCGCTAAAGTTATGAAAACGCGTACCGCGTTTTCGTTCTTATATACTGTTCGTATATTGATAATTTTTATCACTTGAATTAAATCGTTGCTTAGATTCTTGATAGGCTCGTAAAATTTTACAAATAGCTTTAACCAATAATTGCATTTGCTTGATTTATTGTAGCTGAAATATAGATAATTATAAATAATATATTGTCGGAAAAAAGAATACGTGCCACATGACGGTTATTGTTGAATTGAAGATAATTGATTCTTAGTATCGACAATTAAGATAAATGATCATATACGGATCATTATATCGATTCTAATGTTGCGGTGTACCGCAGCTTATACTAATTCTATTATAATATATTATTAAATAACAGTCGAGACAAGAAATCGCTCCGCAGCTTCCGTCGAGGTGTAATTTCGAGTCAACTTGATCAGTTCTGTCGAGTTTTACAGAGCTAAAGATAAATCTGGGGTAAACGTCACCGCACGCGACGTGCATTTTACATCTGTCGGGTTTAGTGTGTCCCTTAAAAGTGTTTTCCGTGTATTCTCTCAATGTATCGCTGGTGGACGGCGAGGTCACACAGTGACGCCGAAAATGGATCGCGGAGACGCGGATGACGCGCGATGGGTGTAAACACACTCGCGCGGATGATGTCGACGCGGCCGACGATCTATATAAACGTTGAACCGGACGCATATTGCTCGTTAACACACGGCCGGAGGATCACCGGTGAAGAACGGGTCTGAGGCCTCCCCTCGTTGCCGTTGATATATGCGTGCATACGCGTGTCTCGCGCGCTCTGTCTCGGAAAGCCGTTCTGCGCATTGCCGAGATGAAGAAACGGACACTCGCGATGTGGCGCCAAAAAACAAAGCGCATTAGTCCGCCGTATATAAACGCTGGGATACTAAACGGACATCGTTTCAGATGGCTGAGGGCGAGCAAGAAATCGTAGCCGATTACACAAATTGTCTCTTCTTGTAAATAACTTTATTTATCCCTCGATCTTTAATCTGCCATATATATATATATATATATATATATATTATGTTCATTCTACATTATTTTCTAATTTTTAACATTCACCCAAAGCGCGCGAAACCTTTGCTTTTTTTTCTTACAATCTCTTTTATTCGTAAGAAGCGATCATCGCAAGACGACTGTGGTTAAATCCGGATGAACACCCGGCTTGAGAAAAGTTACATTGTAACGGCAAGATAGTTGTCGGATGAACGCGGATGGCCCAACCAAAAGGAAAATTATTTAAAGTGAAAAACTGCTCCCAAGGAGCCCTTGACATCGCGAGCAGCGATGATAGGAACTGGAACTTCGAGTGGGGAAAACCACTTCAAAGCCACAGGCGCTAATTGGATTTACAACGAGTCAGTCCTTGGGATGTTCGTGGACGAAGTTTCGAGTAGCTGCAGAGGGCCAGCGAGAAATTTCTGTCAGCGTATGTATTTACGCGCGTACGTGTACATGTATTTTTTTTTTCTCTGTGGAGAGAGGAGTAGATGCCTGATAAGTCGCCGGTCAAATGAACCACGGCGATGACTTTCCTCTCGTTTTCACTTTTTTTCGCAACTGCACCTTTGTCGAGCCATTTTTCACTTCTCATTACGAAATAAAAGTTTATTGTTGAAGTTAAAAGAGAAACCTTTTATTAATAATTATGTGTATTTTGTAAACGAGTATTTAGTAGTTTATCCATTTTTTTCGAGAATGCAAAAGATTATCTACACTGAAAAAATGATTTGTCTGAAATATCTAAAAGTTTAGCTAAATATAGATAGCAAAATAATTTTGTAAAGCCATCCAAATAATTGTGTAGGACGCTTAAAACGGTCGCTACAGCGTTCAAAAAGGTACAGTTGTTCTACATAATTGTGTTAATGGCGTAACAAAAATATTTTTAGATCTAGATAAATTTTTAGATGCTTCGACAAAACCGTTCTTTCCGCGTGCGTTCGCGCATTCATATTCAACGGGGAGCATTCAATTTAATGTGATACACTTAGTGTAAACGAAAATGAAGACGTAATCTTGATTTTAGAAATATAAGAAATGTAGATACGTTTTCTCGGATCGTTCCATCCGATAGGAATCAACAAAAGTCCGAAGACCCAGCGAAGGATATAATCAGCTCCGATTTATTTCAAGTCCGGCTCGCTCTAACGATTCGATCGTTAACGCATACGCGTCACATTCGACGCTAATTGAAGCGAGAGAACCGAAGCGGCAATTAAATGATCTAAAACTAGCAAAGAGATTAATCACGGCGTCGCCTGCTTACCGGTGGTAATTAGAAAAGTCCGCTCATTAGGCGCTCCAATTAAAAAGAGTCGTCGACGCGCGCTTCCGTTTGTGGAATAGCGCGAAACATGAGAATCGAATTGATTCGTCGCTTAAAGCGCGCACCGGTAAGAACCCTCTCGCATTCCGTTCTGGGCTTTCACACGCGCTCGAGGCTCCGTCGTCTCGGCATTGGTGATTGCCACGTATATACACGCGTCGTGAAAGCAGGCATTAGGTATGCATTCGTATTAGCGCGCGAACCTTTTACCCCCGTTCGCAAGTAATACAAAGGCCGATCCAGCATAAAACATAAAACGCGCGAGAGGCGAAGGAACCGATATATTATTGGGTAGCCACATTCGTTTGAGCATACATATGTACGCGTACATACATATGCGCGTGTATGAAGAAAAAGAGGGAGAGAGAGAGAGAACCAGTTTCGGGGGACCGATTCTTTTTTTTCAATACCGATATTCCTCATCGTCGTTACGCGCGATTTGCATAGACCCAGTCGCGTCGATCTGCATATCGGGTGTCGTTAAAATTAGGCGTGGGGCATTATGGGACACCCCTCAATTCCCCCCACGGTTTTCCCCTCTCCGGGTCCCAACGGGAAAAGGGCCAGCCCTTCAATCGCAAACACAGCGATTGGACGGATTGCCGAATTTGCGTGGCCCGCGATAGCTGCGTTAAATCGTGATTTCTGCGACAGGAGAGAGAGAGAGAGAGAGAGAGGGAGATGCAGAAGAATGGAAGGTAGCGCGATTCTCGAGCTCTGCCTACCTACGAAGAGCCCTGAGGGTAAAATGTAATACATAATCTTTTACGCTTGATAGATCGTACCGGTTTCTTCAAAAATACGTTGCAAGTATAAGTAGCGTATAATGTATAACATTTGATTGAAATAAATCATATAAAGCGAGGCAAAAAGACCTTTCAAAATTTTAATTCTTAAATTATTAGTCGCGTGTAGAAGATAATATTGATTGATCCATTGACACACATCACGAACAAGATATTCTACTCTGAATTATACTACTGAATCTTTTCCGCCATGACAGTTGACGGTTTAAGCCAGGATACTCGAGCGAAACGTCAAAATATTTCTTCTATATACACATCAGGCACGTAGCGACGATTAATAACAAGAGAGCCGTGCGTACACACGTGTTTGCGTTTCCTTGGAAAGTCTCGCACGTGCTCCGCGCGAAGATCTAAGTCGTCAACGGGGTCGACTCTCCACGAACAAGCTGGGACAGGCAGCGGTATCAATTACTGTCGTCCAACATTGTAATCCAGATATGTAGACGCCATTTACTCAGCGTATTTCCAGTACGTCCAATTGCGAATTTATTTAATCCCTTTTGAATGAGGACCCGCCCCCTTCGTCCGCCCTCCTCGAGTCACTCGTTTACAACCGGAAGCGGGCCGCTGCTCGCTCGTATAATATCTGCCGCTCGAGACATTGTATCTGGAAGTACTGCGATTGAAATGAATGGCTACACGTGCTATTCGCCTCATCGCGTGTTATTTCGAGCTGCTTCCTTGGTGGTTCAGACTACTAGGTCGACGGTTTCTCTCTCTCTCTCTCTCTCTCTCTCTCTCTCTCTCTCTCTCTTTATTCCTTTCCCATCGTCCTCGTGTCCCCCTCCGATCGAGAGACGACAAACCTCTCACCCCGTTCTACCTCCCTACGTTGTACCGGTTTTATGCGTTTCGGAAGCTGAAGAAACAAGAAGAGCGGATCCCTGATCGGGCGTCGTTAAGATAAGACGCGCCGCGACGCCCGTACACTGCCGGAAGCGCGCGCGCGCGCGCGCGCGAGAGAGAGAGAGAGAGAGAGAGAGAGAGAAGGAGGAAGAGAAAGAAAGAGTGAGAGGTGGACGGCGGAGAGGGAGGGAGGGAAAGAGAGGGGCAGCAAGATCGTGGACCCGAAAGTCATTAAGACTAAGCTTGGATAACGTTACACATGATAGTATACCCGGTCAATACGCAACCTCTCCTTCCGTTTCTTATCTTTACTTATCTAACACCTCCTCCACGGAGATCAGCAATCAATTCTAATGAAATATATATGACGATTTCTCTTTACTGTTATATATTATTATAATAATAATAATGTATAACGTTATAAGAACTTTTAAAAATTCCAAAGAGAGATTGTTCAAAATATCTAACAAGAAAATCGTCGGAATTGTTTCTTATCGATTTTGATAAACTTCGAGTTTGTTATAAAACACAAAGAAATATTAGACTTGCATTTTTTTATCTGCTTATCTCAAGGTTTAGGTGCTGAAACAACCCTTGAAGGTAAAAATAAATTAAAAATTTAAATTATATGTATATTAAGAATATAAAATACTATAAAACTTTGATGTATAAAGCATTTTTTCATATCCGTCGTAGTTTCGAAGATATTTGCTGAAAATAACAATTCCGTTATCTTTCAAAGGTTGTTTCGATCTTTAAATCTTGAAACAAACAGATAAAAGAATATACATATCTAAGTTTTTTTTGTTTCGCAACATTCAAAGCCTTAAAAATTAGTGAAGACGATTCTCTTGTCGGAATCGTATAAGATCTGCATGTCATGGTCAATAAATAAATCCATCGATGATTTATCGAAATTGTTCGTATCAGGGTGTATACGTACGATGAATTAAAATCGAATCCGATTTTATCAGTTGAAGGAAATGTGCGAATCATCTCGTTTTAGTAGAAGGCTTAGGTTTATGCTCGAGGAGCACAGTTTGCATGGATTATTCAGTTAACATGTTTCGCGCGCTTGTAAGAGGCTTTGTGGTTTTTTAATAAAAGACGCGCATCCGTCTCGAGCATAATTACGACACGTCGACACGGTTACACGCGCGAGAGGTCCGTCTAATGATCGCATGCGTGCGGGGAGGCCGCATGCCAGTGAAAATTAACCAAACAAATGTATCCCTCATCTCTGTGCAACGTCGTTTTGCATCTTATTTGAAATTTACCACGATCTTCTGGTACTATCAATTTTTAGTTTTACGGCCGTCATGTAGTAGCAATAAAAATCGGTTTAATCCACTGATGTTATATATGCAGGAAAATTTATAACTGCTCTCGCTTTACACGTGTATGCATTTATAAATAAAGCAAAACGAGGTGCCAGCGATAACGCTGTCAATCAGAAAATTGAATCGTTATCGAGTATTGGATTTGATTAACGAATAATCCCCACGCGATAACAATGATGTGAAAATAGAGAGAAGAAATATAACTAAATGTTCCAATTATATTAACGAAATAATCTATAATTTATATAGACACACGTTATACGTGGATTCAGAGTTCGTTTTAACAAATTAAGATTGAGTAACAATTACTCGAATTAATTTCAAATATTCATATTGACCGAAAATTATTAGACAATTAGATCGCGTTTTTCTTTCCAAAAGAAAGCAAGATATTCTTTCACGGAGGGGGAGAAAAATTACATCCGTGCCCTAGAAAATTATTAGCGTCTCTCCTTTTCAAGTTACACATCTTTCTCGATTCAGGGAGTTTACCGGACACGATGTTGACGAGTCCGTTTGGGGGCCGCGGCCGTTAGAGGCTATTGTTTTAAAAGTCTTTATAATGAGCGACAGTGGGCCGCGTCGTGTCACACGCATATATACCTAAACGCGACGCGTGATGCGAGCGCATTACCGTAATGGCGTATCCGCTATCACAGATCGCATTATGTGCCGGGGAGTTACCGCTATTTTCGCGCAGCCACGCTTTTGTGCTCTTTCGGTGCGCGTCGAGTAGTGGCGCCGGCGATCATCGCCGCGTGGCGTTTTCGCCGCGCGCGAAAACGAGCGGCATCCGGCCGCTTAACGGGATCGATTAGACGCCGTAGAAAAAAATCAGGATTGCTTTCTTATACAGCGCAAATTGTTTTTAAACTGCTCGATTCTGAGCCTAACGGTGACGCCTTAATTGTATCGACTTGAGAGCGGGGATCAGGCCGTATAACGTGCGCGAATGTGCCGTAGGGAATCATGCTAATGAGGTGAGACAACGGTGATTGCGAATTAATCTTTGCTTATAGAAATAGGAAAGAAATAATTCTACAATAATTACATCGAAATTATGTAGTCTACTGAACTCTAATATATATAACACTCATCGTGCCAGAATGAATCCGATATGATTATTAATAATAATTAGTATCTTATTGATGAGACTTTTTTAAGGTGAGCGTGATAAATACATTAACGAACTCGAAGATGAAGACATTATTTATTATATGTTTCGAATTAATTCGAGTGGCGCGACGCAATCACGCGGTGCGTCGACGCTGAGAATTTAACACATGGAAACACGCCGATCGGTGCCGCATGCGGCGCGCAACGGAAGCACGGTTCAGGTGTTACTTATATCCCTTATCACCATCTGACGGACGTTGGGACCCGACGAGACGCCGCGTGGCCTATTGTCCACGTCCGAAACGGACAGTACAAGGTCGTATAAATATCAACCGGCCATATCGCGCGTAACCAACACCCGGTCCCCTCCTGTGTGTGTGTGTGTGTGTGTGTGTGTGTGTGTGTGGCTTTCTCTATACACCCCTCCATCTCACCCTTTCGCTCGTCCGAGATGAGTCCTCTTTAAGTTCGTACCTCTTTTACGAGCGCATTTGCATCGCCAACTAAGAACCTCACTAGACGAAACACGACGAAAGCTATGGAGAAGATGAGCGAAGGAAAAGAAACGGAGTATAAAGAACGCGTGCGAGTATATAGCGTTGCTTAATAACCCGTACTTGTTAATTCGCCACGTAGATGCGTTCCCGGGAAAATCCTTCGACGGTGAAACTTTATAAGAATGAAAAAACTTCCTAAAATATTTATAAAGAGCATGCAATTTTATATAACAACGTACGGCGTGATTTACGAAATTTTATTGCATCGTTTACGTACGTTGATTTTGTAAATAAATTATTTACAAAAATATTTGAAAAATATTATATAATACCAGTTATATATTCTTTACATATTTATTTCGAAAAAAAGTGTGAGTCCATAGATAGAGTGTCTAAATAAAGGTTTCGATGAAAGTTATTAATGTAGAGGGTATATAATTAGGAAAACTCGATATCTCAAGGTTGGCAAAAGAATTAATTATTAAAATCATATTGAACGATATCGAAACATCCGTGTTGTAAAACGTACGCATCTTGTAGATATGTTTATGGATAGAAACCGTATCGTTGCAATCCACCACACCGATTCTCTATTCGACTGTGTGTATTACAAGCGACTCGAGCGTGCAACGCGTACGTAATTTTCGTCGATTCTAATTGCGATGAGTTACAACTAGAAAGCGCTCTAATTGAAAGCATTTCGTAAAAGGCGATGGCGTAAAGTTTCGCGCATCTTTGTGCGCCGTGTGATTTTCCGGCTTGATGCGGTGATTCTGGCCGCGAATCAAAATCAAAGTCGGGGAACGCTTTCGCAAGGAAAGTCTTAATGGTTATCGTACGATATAATCTTTAAACCTCTAATTGCAATTATAGCAGAAGTCGTGTACTTCCCCCTGAAGTCATTGAACGTCAGAACGCCCGGAACAGTTTGAAACAATTAATAATGCAAATGGATCTCCGTCGTGTTAGGATTAATTAATTTCAAATTAATGTACTTTAATAAAAAAAAAATGTAAAAAATATGCCACTCGTGATCACTAAAGCATTCAGTATTAAAAGGCAATCGTAATAAATGACGATTTTTCCCCCTCTCTTCCCCACGTTACATTCATTCGAGAGATTCCTGCTTAAAACCTGATAGGGTCACACGCGAAACGCGACCTAAAAATTCTATCTCGACGTGAAAATCTGCAAAGTCTCGGGAGCGCGCGCAGCAAACGTGACGCGTTTCATGCGGTATTGGATTAATTTCTATTCGATTGGTCTCAATGCAACACTTCCGCGGAGAATCGGAGGAGTGCGAGCGGGCGGATACATAGAGGGAGTCGGAACGAGAGCTACTTACGGCCGCATGCAAGTATCCGCTTAATACTCGATTCTGCTAGGTATAACGTAATACACATACGAGCGAGCGTATGCAGTACGCGTACACACGCACGCATTCGGTCGTCACTTTCGCGTACGCGCAGCTGCGTGTATGTGTACTCAGTGGTGTACTTATGCGTACTTAGTGTACACTCACGCCGATGCACAGATAACTTCGGTGCAGTAACGGAGGGAAGTGAAGAGACTCGGTGAACGCCGAAGTGTTCGAAAATCGTTTTGCTTTACGAGCGTTTACACGAACAGCCACGCTATCGTAGAGAGGGGGAGAACAAGAGAGATTTCACGTACTTTACACGTGCAACAATCCGCCACCAGTTCGATTGCGCATTCATTCTCTCGTTTCTTTTTTTCTCAGGGAGATCGCGTGTATCATCCGATAATCGTATTGAAAATCGAATGAGCATGGCATAAGTGCGGCGATCATGATCGAATAAACGAAAGAAAAAAGAATTAATTAACTAAAAATTATTGCAGAACGTTAAAGTTGAAACGCGTTTATAACACGACGAGCTTAGACTTTTGTCTCGCGATAAATTAAAAATAGATATCCGTAAATGGAGCTAAATTAAATTTGTTTACTCAATTGGCATGCACGGGATCGGTACACCGGGAGCAAAGAAAGTTTGCACGAATTCGTCCATTTGGAAACCAGATAGACCCTGCGATACGCGCGCGGAGCAAGACAGAAATTCGATATAACACGATCGTCGTGCATGCCGCCGGTCGTTATCGATTGCCGGCGCATTTTGCAAGTAACGCCCATCGTGCCGCGATAAATTTTCGCGGGCACGTAAGTATGTCTGCGAATCACGTGATCGCATGCGGCGTTTGCCTTGTGAAAAAGAAGAAACTACGGGCGCTGTAAGCGCGATTGCGCGATACTGCGATAAATTTTACACCGCCATCGTCTGCATCGCGATGCCCCGACGATTCGCCCGAAGATACGCCGAACTATGCTTTATCTCGCATCACGCACCGCATATCTACGGATCGGATGACGCAGGTGAGTTTAACGTAGGAAAAATGAGGCTCTAATGCGCTGTAACGCGGTTGCGAGATCCGCCACTAGTGTCTCAATAAATATTGCATACAGCCGAGGTCGACGTATTAATTATTACGATTCTCTTGATGGATTGCGCAGCAACAGAAATATTCCGATAAAGCGATTACGGTGCGCAAATTCATGCGTCTATGTATATGTGTATATATGCGCGATCTCATACCAAAGCGCGATCAACACACTATCGCGTTTTCTACAGTATTTTCGATCAAGTTAAATATTCATTCGAAAAGTTCACGCTAAAGATAGGAAATTACCAAGTCGGCAGTGGTCGTCACGTCCATCATATTTCGCGAAAGATTTATTAAAGATTTGACAATTTCGTAATATCATTCCAAATATAATTTATGTTAATATTTAATGTACATGCGCAATGGTATGCAAATATAAAAAGAATAATATAAAAGTGAATACTTTAACGTGCAGAGCTAAGACGTTTTCCAAAGCGGCCGTGCTTTATCCGGACGCGAGAAGTATTTAATAGTACATCCGGTGGAAATGTTATTGTAACGAAAAGTGCTCATCCATCATAAGCGCAACGATAAGGGACAGGTATGCGGTAGTAATTTGTAGCCCGCGAACCGGCGGCGCGCGGTGCAGTTTCGATAAACGTTCCTCGAATCGCTCCTCTCCAAAGTCACGATCAGGGAAAGCGTTTACCGGCACATAAACAACGCAAGTGAAGTGGCGGCATTAAGCTTTTAGAAATCGCAGTGCAAAGGATCTAACTCGAGCAAACTCGTAAAATTACGGGATGGCACTCCGTCGACTCGCCAAGACGTTCGTCTCGGTGAAATGTTCATCGACCTAGAGAAAGAACAGTTGCCACTGTAATCTGGCAAGCAGCGCGTGTCGCGTTATTATCAGAGAACTTAAGAATTATTTAAGTCTCGATACGTTATAATTATTGACGACGGGAAATAATTGATGACTTACAGATTAAGAATTGTGTTATGAATTTTTAAATAAATTAAATTTAACTCTCTCTCTCTCTCTCTTTCCCTCTTTTGCATTATTAAAAAAAAAAACAACTTAAATAGCATTACGAAAATCACTAAAAAAGATATCATTAAAATATAATATACAGTAAGACACGGTACGTTAATACGTGGGCGCGATTGTCGTTCATCGTGATAATTTAATTGCCAGCACATTTTACATAAAATAATCAACTATAGAGGAGATTAAAATTTCTCAGATACACACAGCATCATAATTAATTCTAAAAATATAATTGACATTTTACGATATTTAAATGTTTTTGAAATACCGGAAGGGAAGAGCACCGCTTGCACACACGTGTATGCATGCACAAACATTGCCTAGATTTCCCACGTGTCATCGTGTTGTCAACAGCAGACGGTTAATCCTGTCTCCGTGCACCACGGTGACCAGTGGTTTCCATGAATGAGTATCCGCTACGTGACTTTCCCCACACACTCGAGCGTAAAACGTTCTTCGCGATCATCGAGTGTGACTTTCGGCGCAGATCTTTCTGTCGATCGAGAGCGAGAGCATCGACCGATTTCGTAGGTACACTTTTAATACGATCGCGCTTACGATCCGGTCCTAAAGTGGTGACGCAACGGGCGAACGGGACCCCAATAGGTCGAGATGAGAGCCATTGTATGGCAATCTTATAATTTAGACAATCACCGATCAATTGAATGGGCCTTTACTACTGCTATACATGCAACGACCGTACACCGGCGAGAGTGAATGATGAATGAATGAAGGGACAAGACCGAATGAATGGACAGATAGTTGGCTCCGCTTAAACGTTCGTAAATAACCGGCCGCTTCATTCAATTACTTTCAATCGCTTCGAGCCAATAGATACAATTTAGAAAAAAAAAGGGAGCTCCGAGTGCGAGCTCGCCTTACCACTATACACTTGTTCGCCACCACGATACTGAGAGTACGGTGCCGCGTAGAAACGGAGCGAATTACCAGCTATACAGGTTTAGATATTTATAAATGTTAAATTTATATTTTTAATGTATTTATAATACTACTTTTTTCTATTTATCTTATACTTTTGTTTGCGTGAAAATTGCAGAAAACTCGAAAATAACGACAGCATTTCGATCAAACGTTGGATTCTTATAATTCATATCGCCTCTATCGATCACCATCAATTTTTCCATTTTATAATTAACTTGCGACAATTTGAACGCGTTATGGTGGAGTTTACGGTCGGTCATTTCCGACCGTAATGGAGCCGCGGTCAGAAAGAAAGGTAACTCGCCCGAGAGAGGACATTTCACTACGTGCGCGCGCGCTAATCCTTGGAAACAGGCTTAATTACAGTCGCGTCCGAAACAGGATAATGGGCCGGGCGCGTATATGGCTGTCTCGTGTCCGGCTAACTAGCGTCAGCTCGCCAAATCGGTTTATCGTTCGGCGAAAAGTTCCTTCAATTCTAACTGACTCCGTCTGCTCGCGATACCCAGTCCTACCGAAGTTCTCTACATTAGGCACTTGCGTATTACACCTGCAGTCGTGCAAGTCCGATGTCGCGCCAACTTGTGGCCATTAATTAACATTCCCTCCTATCGCTCACGAAAGTACATTATACGACTTCCAGTTAAATGATTTAACTTTAATCCAGTAGACGTTCATTGTTAACTCTACGACAGCGTATTTTGCCTATACTATACACGATCTATATCGTGCATTCATTTCTGTCGCATGTTCGTAATAATCATTTAAAATGCTTAACTTGATATGAGGGAAGAAGTCTATTTTATCAGTTGACCCTCCGTTTGCAATCTGAATTCTTTTTTAGCGTAAGCATAAATTTCACTCTCAAATTTTTGTGAAATAAAAGAGGGTGGAATCCAGTTTCTTTTGCTGAAATATTTTATTAGGTTGCGAATGTGATAAAAATTTTGAAAAATGATCCTGAATTCTTTCACAATTTTTGAAAGACTAGAACAGCAAAAAAAAAATTTAGGCCGAACAAAAAAGACAGATTATAGATGAAGAGAGTAAAAATGTAATTGCGGACGGAGGGTTAATTATATATTATGTATACATTGCGCGTAATAATAATAATTGCTAAAAATTAACTAAGGACTAGTGTTAGTTTTTGTGGAAAAGTGTTACGAATTCGAAAGATATAACGACTTAATACAATGCCGGTGATATTCAAGTTCGACACGATAATAAAAGATATATTAAAGATATTTTTAATGGGGGGAACATATCTCTTGAAATGTTACCGCAGGCAAGAAACGTTGGGTAAAAAATCATCGCTGTAAAGAAATGACTTGCTACAACGATATATGTATACCGTCGTTAATATCTCGCTGGCGTGTAGAGATTTGCCCAGCCATCTCGATTATACGTTAGACATTGGCACATCTGCTCACGCACTCACTCGCGCGAAATGCGAATCCACATCCACGTGTCGCTCGAGCCCCGCGGCTCCGTTATCGCTGAGCGAGGAAAATCTGGAAACGCGCGCGCGAGAGAGAGAGAGAGAGAGAGAGAGAGAGAGAGGAGAGAGATCGAAAGCTGTCCTGCGGGCCGCGTCGTGTCGACTTAATGGACGTCGATCGGCGGGGGCTCTGGCCTTAGCTTGTCACACGGCCGCGAGAGACCAGCCGCTCGCCACGTCACGTCCGGATGAATTTACATGCGTAAAACGAGACGGCCGGGGCCCGGCGATTGTCGATAGCGGGTTTCCTTTTCCACCGATGCCGCGATGACCGGATCCGGCTCGTGATCCTGTACTAGAGGATCAAATCGACCTCGATGATTAGCAGTCCACAATGACCCCGTCGTGCGCGTTGACGTGTGTATACGCATTCACGTGCTGTGACTGCAACGTTCGACAGAAGGAGACCAGGGCAAATCTTTCGAGACGTCTGCGTATCGCCGAAGATCATCGCGATCGAAAACGCTTTCACACGTATGTTATCGTGTAAATCCGCGCTTGCATAACGTAATATTCTTCTTCATTGTGACAAATAAATACATAGATAGTCGTCGACCCTGTTTTATGTCACTCCGTGTTCCCTTTCTCCCATACCATTTCGCGAAGCGATTCGGTATATGATTGCCCTATCCATTCGATGTCAATGCTTGGTCATAAATTTATTCTATCAATTGCTCCGACCAAACAATTGAATGGTATCTTTCCAGAGCACATTAGAATCACACATTATACTACCTTATGTTAGTAGTATTAGTTACAATAAATCGCGTTACACATGTACATATTTATAGCAAAGTCCACGATTATTCGAACGCGCAATACGTTTTATTTTAATTAATAAATAATTACATTTCTATAAATCGTTTATCAAATTTAAGTGTACATAAATTAATAATTTTTATCTGAAAAACTGTATTTTTGGACTTGGTCAACATCAATAACGCGCATTCGTTTCGACCGCGCAATTCCGAATGTAGCTCAATTATGAAAAGCCGATCGCAAACATTCACTTGCGAATTGCCGCGGCGATTTTGTGGAGAACGAATCGACCATACACAGTCCATGTCGGCCAGTTGTCGGCGCGCGCGCGCTATCAAGCGAGAGGAAAGCTGGGTGTTTGCCCGCCACTTCCGGCTGCTTATCAAACGCTCTTCCGTTTGACCGTTCGTTTCGGGTATTCAATTACGGGTCCGCAATTGTGCGTATTCCGCGAGGTCCAGTTGTTTTACACGATTTACTGCGCGCCTGTAAATACACACAACGTTACGGAAGTGATCTGCGGATTGTCTAGCTAGTTCAAGCACTATGTGACAGCGCTTGAAAACGGTTATCTAGAAATAATGTATAAAACATGTTAATCGTTGCTTAATTTTTTTTCTACGGATGATAATTAGTGAAACGCAGGGAATATTTATTCAGCTTAGCGATTCAAGCTCGTCGATAACATGAATATATAAGATCTATTCAAAGATTTTTAATATCCACTTAATCAGTGATCAAATAAAGGAGCTCCTTATCATTTCCCTGATAAATTTGCCAAACGAAGTCACAGGTGCATTGCATATTACGGTCGTACATGATTAATTAATTAATTAATAATAGAGTGGGGTAGAAATAGCGTTCAATGAACACATGGCGTCGTGAGCGTTAATTAAACGTAATCGCGGGAAAAATAAAATATAGAGTAATACCATGTTCCTTCCTAATTATACACCACTTAGAAAAATGAATTAAGGGTTAAGGGTGTACGAGTGAAATGAGGTGGAAATATGGCATGTAACAAGTTCGCTTGTTCCGCGAGCGCTTGTGTTCGTCTGTTATGGCAATCTCCCGTAAATTATGTTTCCCAGGTAATTGCTCGCTCGCTGAACTCCTCGAGTCAGCGACGAGCACCTCTCTCTCTCTCTCTCTTTCTCTTCTCTCTCTTTTTCTCCTAGCCGTTTTACCCACCATCTTTGTCCCTTGCATCTACCCGCTCGTCCGCGTCCACTTCGCACGTCTAATAATCATGTAAAGCAGCTCCGGTTATCTGTCTGCAATAATTGCACATTGTCGAACGTAAATTCATGCGTGTATCGCGCGCCTGCGTCGGTAAACGGACAATGTGAAGGCGTGTAAGAACGCAGACGTGGTGCCTCCTTTCTGCGACGCCCTCCGTCGTCGTTGCCATCGTGACGTCGGCGTCGAGAAGAAGGAATAAGACATTGGATTTTTTCGCGGCGATCGTAAATTCCACGCGCGTAAATAAACCGCCGATATTAGTCACCGTTCCTCTCCGCGTGGACCTCTGTCGCTTATTTCAATCAGTCGATCCATTAAACTTGGAATTGGCTCTTTCAATTTTTATCTTGTGATTATATATGCTTATGTAATTATTTGAGACTAGAGCCATAAATATTGAGAAATTTTCATCGAATTTTTTTTTTTACAAAAAATAAGATTAATTAATTCCTAATTATTTGACAAAATTAAATTACAAAAAAATTATAATAGTGAAATTTGTCGAGATGTGCTATCGAGTATAAAATCAATTTGATTTGCGCACTTGATAAATCGATTTGAGATAATTCCTACTCTTGTACGGAACGCTATTAAGATATTGAATAGAGGACTCGGTGCGAAAACTTTTGCAAGGCGCGAAATCGAATCCACCGAGTAAATTAGCCCAAGCGCAATGATCGTACAGTTATTGCTCCCTTAAATCAGACGCGGCCGAATACGAGATACGTTTGCGGCCAAAGTTTATTTAGCCTCGCTTTACGGCTCACTCCGAATTCACTTAAGCCCGAATCGCTGTAGGAATCGCCACGATGTCGTCCCATGCGATTCGGAATTTTGGAACCGTTCCAAGCGACCTTTGAATAGTTTTCGGGAGCGGGGAGAAGCAAGAAGGAGGGAAAGAAACAAAGAGAAATAAAAAAAGGAACACGAGACAGAGAAGAAGAGAGTGAGAGGAACAGAGAAAGAATCATCATCAATAACAAATCTTTGTCATGTGGAAAAATATAATAATAACTTTTCGTTGATTTTGTTTAAATACAGGGGATTCAGGATTAGATATTACAAAAAACTAGAAAACATCACGAATTGAAAAATTATATAAAATCTCTAGACACGATTTGTTACATAAAAATTAAAACACAATTATTTACGTCGCGATCTATTAATAAAAGAAATCATATTATTGTCATTGCTTTTCTGCATTAGACTCTATGTTTATCTTATATTGTCTTATTTTCATTCCGCTATTAGAGATCCGTCCCTGCTCTCATGACGATTCTTTCGTCGCCGGAGGTCCCAGATGCGAAGCACACAATAGCGACTGGCATTCGAAACTCTCTGCGCGCTTATTCGGAGCATCTTCATAAAAGAAGCGCGTATTTTCGCTGTTGGAAGGAACAACGAGTAGTGACAATGATTAATCTATCAGCGACAGTATATACGTACCAATTCGCATAAGCGTCCCTTTGAATTCGCGGACTTAGAAAAATCGATTATTATTGTATATCATTATTCTGCAGACAGATAATGTGAATTTAAATAAAATAGTTTACCATTTGTAACGTAATGTATACATAATAAAACTAATTAATAATATATATTACACCCGAACTAAAAGAGCATAAGGTTCGAATTTCGGAATCCACTGGGTTCGCCAAATATTTCTGCTCTCGTGTACAAGTCTCGCGAGTCTTTACGAAGGTTCGTAGTTCACGACCCGCATGTGTCCCATGGAAGTATGCGCCTCGCGTGCCTGGCGCATCTGTTGCACACGCGACACAGACAACTATCGCGACACTACCAACACGTAGAACGTTCGATATTACAGGGTGATCCATTCGAACACCTCGTATAACACATTTCTAAATAATTGTCAGAAAAACGATTCAGTAATTTTAGACAGCTTGACTTAACGCATGCAGCACGCGGAGCTACGTATTATAAATCATACACTACAGCGATCCATACTTTTGATTATATCGTATTGCCTTGAAAGGGGACTCTTAGAAGATGTCTCGTAACAAATAAAACGTCAATTCCAAATGAAAATTTATTTTTCTGCGCACACATAAAAAACAACTCGTTTCTTCGAATGCGACACCCGGTATAGTCCGCGAAACGAGCAGCCGGTAGACACGAAAGCGTCTGCAGTGCCAATTTGCAATTACTCAGGTATTATTCGTACCACACACATACAAAAGTTGTTATATCGAACCGCGACTAACACTCGAGTTTATGGTTTCGGCGTGTCCAGGTCGGTCCGAGGACTATACGCGGCCACGCCGCGTCCCGAGAACCTCTTCAGAGTCAATCGTGAAAGTATATACGCGCGTGGGTGCGATCATGCAAGCCGTGTGGGTTCAGGACTTTGGGTCGTAGGTCATGTGGGTCGTGTCGTGGTAATTAAGAGGTATCGCGTCTTGCTAATTAAAACGCAGATGTAATACGCGAAATGAAGCGGGGCGGTGTGTTATCTGCGCGTGTAACGTGAAGCGCGCGAATTGTAAATATGGTCTTAGATTTCAGAAGGAGTATCATTTCTCTTGGTGTATTTTGTGGATCTTGTTTACGGAGATGCGCCGTAAACGGTCAATGGCTTATTGACGGCCATAAGACAGCCCGGCAAATATTTGCTCGAACCTGGCGACGACGTTGTACTAAATGACTCGTGTAATAATATACACATGCATACTTTGCGAACACTGAGAGTATTCATGAGAAGACCTTATTCTCGGCAGATTCTAAAATTTTTCAAAGTTTTTTTCTCAAGCTTTGTAAGATGAGTTATGGAACTTTTGAAAAATGAATATAAAACGTCTTTTATAAATTATCAATTTTTTATTACGTGCGACTTATTCTTTATAATGTAATAGTAATACAAGAATAACAAAACCGTATTTTTTCTTTTTTAAATTGTAACGTGCAATTAATACATCGACAGGAACATCTAAGAATCGGTGACCCGCGAAGTGAACGTTTGAGCTCACTTTCACCAGCGGCTTGGCATAGTCGATCAACAGAGAATGACGTTTTCAGGCCTTCGAGGAACAGAATTTAACACACTCCGATTCCATGATCGCTTCTGCCTTCACCGTTTATAAAACAGAACGCAAATGCTATTAAGAAATACCGCAAAATTGATTGTTGCCGAAGAAATACAATATACAATCTCTCGTAATATTTGAAAAAAATCACTCTCTAGTATCTGCCTTAATCTTGTAATTGATTTCTGAGGAAAAAGAAGCGAAACATGTTTTCGTGATCGCTTTTGCCTTTAGCGTTCACAAAAAATAGAATATGCAAATGCATAAATGCTGAATTAAGAAATATCCGTGAAATTTATTAATACCGAAGAAGTATGAGAAGATCAATATAAAATCTCGTCGTATATTTATAAAAATCTTGTTACTCCACCTTAATCTTGTAATTGATATCCGAGAAAGTAGAAGTCGAAGTTGTTTCATGTTACAGCGCGATCATCGTGGAAAATATATCATACGGCAATAAATGTACACAGTTATCGGCACGTATAAAATCTTCGTACATTCCCATGCGCGTATGGCATGCATACGACCACTTTGTTGTCCCGTCCATCATCTCGGCAATCGAATAAACTATCGACGGAAAAATAATTTAACGCCAATATTATCTACGAGAATCGTTATCGCGTGAGCGCGGTACTCCCTCGCGTGGCATTTCATCCGGTAGTTAGTGGGTGCTCGACGCGCGAGTATCTCCCGCGACGCGTGTATTTGGATATTTTTAGAGTGTGGGTGAATCACGGTTTGGCCGAGGCAGCCGTGCTCACCGCGCGGCTCCGGCACCGACAGCTAAATCACCGATTTCAGAAATAACGACCGCGGAAATTAATAATCCCCTTGGTGCCCCACAGAAACTTTCTTCCCCCTCCTCGCGACCAAGTGGACCAGTTATTTGACGATGGTTACCTTGTATGTAAGCTTTGTTATTATTCTCGTCCAGCTTTAATTTATGCGCGATTGAACGTTATTTTATATTACTGATTAAAACTGCCACGACGGCGCGTCTTGTTTCTTCCCATGAGATACTCGCTGTCCAAGCTTTCCATGTTCGTCGTATGGAATTCCTTGTCCATGTCTACACACGAGTAGTCTCACCCGGTCGCATTATGACTCGCATTCCTATCCGCAACATCAGATTGTTATCGTTTTATCTTTCTAGCCATCGCTGTGTCTTCGATATAGTTACAGCGTGGGTAGAAGAGGCTATGATAAGAAACGAAAATTTTTCTTTTGCTTTTACAATCAATCATTAGCTCCTTCTCTCCTTATTCCGTTCTATCTCCATTGTTCGTAATACAATGAATACAATAATGTCTTAGAAATAAGAAGATTTGATAGCAGCAAGTATTTAAATTGCACGCATTGTTCCAAATGCATTTAGTTACTGGCACGATATTTTAATTTTGCAAAAACCGATCAAGAGTCATTAATGCGAACGGAGGGACACTTTCCCCATTCCGTGCGTTTATTATGTATTTTAATAAGGTAGGGAGAGGCAAACGGTAAATATATATACCTACGTGACTGCGTACACCTGCGTTCGCTTATAGTCAACCCCTAACCGACCACGTTGCTTACTAGCAGCTCGTAAAACGGGCGAACCTCGGTCTAGTACATAGGTCTAGACCAAGCCTGGACTAGACCAACGAGACGGCGAATCCGAAATAAGCCCCTATATTCTATTTCGAGGCCGACACGCCGCACCATACAGTACCTCGATGTCGGTATAACACGCTAATGATTCCTTCGTCGACCTCTCTTACTCTCGTCCTCCTTTTGTATACGTGCCACTGTCATTGCGTTCTGTTTGAATGCATCCGAGTTTGAAATCGCGACTGGTTCGTGCAATTTACATTTAATTAACGAGGCATAAAAAATATCATAACAACTCATCGATTTCTTTTCTGTTATATCCATGTATCGAAACAATAATTTTTTAATAACTGACATTTTCAACGTTATACAGTTTATTAAAATATTTTTTTAATATTAATATCAAATGATACGCATATCTGGGATATAAACTTAGTGAGGTTATCAATATTTTGGCATTGGAAATGTCGCTAAATTTCATTTACGTTGCTAATTACTAATATTTATTATCGTTAATAAAAAAAACAAACTAAATATTTCATTTTATAAAATGATACTGTCTGTAAATCATGATTAACGCTGAGTAACGTAGATAAATAAATAAATCGAGTGTTCACTAAGCATAATTAATACCCGAGCAGGTTTATAACCGAGCCGCTCTGTTAAACCTGGCTGCTTTAATTTCTTTTTAATTAATAGTGATATCCAATTACTATAATTAATTTTTAACGAGTGACGATAATCCGCGCTAATGATATTGCACGTCGTAAATCCAAAATATATTGCATTGTAGTCAAGCCTACGAGCAACATGAAACATTCATTCCTGATTTATAGTTCGCGATCTGAATATATACACGCACAATATATCGTATTTTTAACAATTTCGATGCAATAGGTACCTCCGTCATTGTATTTTAGTGAGACTCAAATATTCTAAAAAAAAACTGTTACTACAGACTTAATTGATTACGTAAAAACAAAAATAATAAAAAATTAATTAATTTTCTCATTTTAATATATACTCATGTCTTAAATGTATTGTACATTATACAATTCCATCTATTCGATATTCCATATTCTGAGTGCATTTCAATGTATGTTTTTTTTTTATTCCATCATCAGATTTCTTATCCTAATTTATTTTGTTACAAAGTGAGATTCAATCGTCTTTAGAAATGGAAAAAAGCGCGCTATAGGAACACTCTTTCGTTCTCTGACATCTGGCTCGTGCAACTTCCCCGTTCCTCTCTCTCTCTCTCTCTCTCTCTCTCTCTCTCTCTCTCCCCCCCCCCCCCCCTCTCTCTCTCTCTCTCTCTCTCTTTCTCTCTCTCTCTCTCAAATACACACACACATTGCACATCTATCTCTATCTTGTTCTTTCTTGCTCGCGTGGTGCTCCGTTCCCGCTTACGTCCGCGTGACTCATGTCGCGGCGTGCGACGCTCCTCGATAAGTGTCGCCGTCTCTCGGGGATTTCGGGAACCTCGTCGGGGATTCCCCTACCTTGCGCGGAGCCGCGAAACGTCTCCAACGGAGGGGATGCCCTGTCGTTGCGGTGGGGGTTGTAGACGAAGGGAAGAGAGGGCTAGCCACGGCAAAACTTTTGTCCATTCACGGCCGACACGCTCCTAATTGGGAGTACGCTCCGAGGTCTCGTTCCACGCGCACGGATGCTGCTGGACCAGACCGGAACTGATACTTAGGAATCGTATTTCTTTTCCCTCGCGCTCTCGATTGACACTCACCGCCGAGTGTGATACAGATTTTTTATTTATGAAATCTACACTAATAACAATGTCAATCCTTAATCGAAAAATTACCTTCTCATCGGGAACTAATATTCTTAAATAAAAATACTATTGTAAACCCCGTACGTAAAAGTAAATTTAGGTAGAGAAGTGTAAAGATTAATAAAAATTAAATTTGTTAAACGTCAAAAGCAGATTCGAACATGCGAAAACTTTTTACGCAAAAGCGTCCTTTATATTCCACACGTCAATGTATATTCGTCGGCATTCATGCATGCTTATCTAAAGGAAGTTATATTCGCTACATACACATTCACATCTGTCAATGCAATTTCCGTTCAGTGAACAGAAAGTTTGATCACTAGAATTGAATGTAGTGTTTTTTTTTTTTCAATCATGGTCTTGAGAGTTGCTATTTCGTGTCGAAATTGCAGACATTGTTGCAACGATTTTTTTACAGATTTGTTTTATAGAAATACACACACACACACACACAGAATGGATTCGCGACGACCTAATTTTGCAAAATGTTGCACGACTAGCTGAATTCGAATGTGGTACAAAAATCGTTATCTGATATTAATTCTTTGTTTATGACTCGATATGCTACAAATTATTGCCGTTATTTTATAAGTATTTGTATTTGAGAAATATTCGAAATATGATTCAACTTTCATTGTGTGTAACTTTCAAAATTTTGAAAGAGTTTCCTAAAGAATGCTCATGTGTAATAAAATAAACAATGGAATAAATGGTTTTTTGACAAAATTTTTTTGTAATAAAAAAGATTTCGAAGTAATTCTAATTCAATTGACGAGGAAAATAATTCATGAAGATATTACATTTTTTCGACGTGAGTTTTTTATGTTGTGCAATAATGACGAATCAGCGTCAATATGAAAGTCAATATGATGATGTCGAGAAATGTACCATGCTAACGAGCTGAGAGACTCACTCGATTGTCGTCGATAGTACGCGAGTCAGAAAATTGCGCTGCAATCTTCTGCGCGTCGCCAGACGGAGCAACGTACTTTATGCTATCGCGCGTTTTGTCATATGGATGCTTTATGGAATTACTATGAAAGAAACTACTCTCACAATGAGAGACTCGTCGGAAAGAACCTACTGTATAATTCCTATTATAATCATAGTCTTTACTAGTTATGGTTCTGATCTAATGATGCCTCTAAAATGGCAAGCCATTTGCAACTATGCTTGATTTAGAAACCGCATCGAATTAAAAGTACGAATTCACACTGCTCAACTACCGCGTCGCAGTGAGAGACGTTAATTCGCTTTCACGATTTTACACTTTAGTCGGAAACGTTTTGGTGCGCGTTATATTATTCAGACGTTACTTTATACTATTCAGACGTTACATTTATATTGTTCAGACGTTACTTTTTACCGTATAAATAATTTTAGAATAATCTTACTAAAATGATTGAAAAAAACATACTTAATAATGTAATTAATACGACATTCTAACAAGATCCGACTTTCATATTAAGTATTAATATCACTTAATTCGTTCTTTTTGTCTCTCTTTCTCTCTTCCTTTCTCTTCCCCTCCCCCCCTATCTCTCTCTCCCTCTCTCTCGCTCTAAATCATATACTTTATTTTTCAATTAATAGAATATATAATAGAAAAATTATTATAATATAAAAATTGTAAAATTTTCGCGATAGAGCTGATATTTGAAGCCTCAGATTTAATCTGAAGAAATTTCAATTTTCCTAGGTTAGACGAACGGCGTACCTACGTCATTAGCTCGTAGCCTAATCAATAGACATAATTATGAAACTATGCGCCATTAATAGTCCCAAGCCGCGCGGGTCATAATCTCGTGGTGAAGGACGGTGCGGTACTAGTTCGCGCGTTATTAAGCGGGTGTATTTTATAGGAAACCGGTAGTTGGGTAATAACGAGCGAGGGTTGCCAACGTTCGATTATGGTTCCTTAACATTATTACATGCTAAAAGAGAATAACTAATAAAATGTACTGCATTGTGCTTTCCAAGCAATATTAAATTCCAATTATAATGTTAGAAAATCTTAACATTTAATTTAAAATTTATATCTGCTCCTATACTGATATAACAGTATTAGTTTATTAACTTACATTTTATAATATTATTGTAATAGTAAATACAATTTTGAATAAGAAGATTGGAAAAGATAATATTTAAAACAAGCAAATATATGTAATTTGTATATACTTTGCTTTTTTAAAGAAAAAATCTTTGAAAATCAATGTTTTATTTCTTAATAAATAATATACAGAAAATATATTAAATTTACTTGCTGAACTAATTTAAGACACGATAAATTATAAATTATTGAAACATCCGGTAAAATATCAAATTTTTTTACGGAAAGTCGTCGTTCATTGACATCTGTCCGATTCCTTCCTTTTTTCGTCTCGTAGTTGATTTTCCGCTAATCAAAGGATGCGACAATCGTTTGCATTTCCTGTAGCCAGTCACTAACATCGGCACGTTTCAGTGGGGCTTTATCGTTTATCAGCTAGCGACAACCCCCTTCTATGTCGGCCACTTTGCCGCAAGTCGGCCGCGCCATCCCCAAATCGCTAAACTATCCTCCAAACACCAAGTACCGCACTAGGGAAACTTCGATGTTAGCCACCCTCACACCTTCGGCGTTTGACCCTAGAATCGGCCAAGTGGCCGAGAATCTGACCAACGAGCAATTACGGACGAGGTGTCGAAAGATTTTGCGGTGGAAGATTTACCACTAACGGACATTATTTACACGAGTTGACTGACAAAGCAATTCTATTTTTGAGATATGCCCAAGACTCGCCACTCGATAGTGATGTTTGACAAAACGTTTGAAACGTACAAATTATCTTAATGAGCAAGCGACTTATAAATCACGCTGCATACTGACTGACAGCTATACATTTGTCAACCACGAGCATGTTAAATCCTTTTTAATATCTTCTACCTTCACGAGAAATGACAGAATTTTTTTTCTTACTAATAGTCAACGATACAAATAGTTCCCAATTATGGGACTTACGGTAAATGATCATCGTCGGCTTTAATAGATATCAATAGCTCACGTTATTCGTCAATATTGTCAGAGAAAGTGCAGTGATTTAATTTTTCCTCATTAATTGTTCTCGGTGTACGTATCGATTTGTCGATACACAACAGTTATTGAAACAGAAGAATTCGTATAAATACTCATGAAATATACTCTTAAACAGCACGTTGTTATTAACCTGCTCCGATATTTCGCCTGTCAATTAAATTCGTATGCTTGCTTTAAGAATTTCGCGATGTCGGTGATGTGACAGATGAAACGTTTTTATTTATCGGCAAGTAAATTTTACGAAAATTTAACGTAAAGTTGCACGACAGTTATTAGGAAAATCCGATATGTAACGGTCACTAACTAACAAATATAGATACATGATTTTGGAGCAAATGCGAAAAAGAGATCATTAATATTAATAATTCATTTCTCTCTGAACTTATTTTAGTAAGTAAAGTATTGATACGTCATACAGCAGTCTAACGTGTATTAAAATTTAGCTTTCAGATCTAATGCTTCTCGATTTTCGAACGGTAATATATTTCTCATTTATGCTCTGAACTGTTATTAATAATCTTATATTAATCTTTCACTTTCTTTCATGCCCCATATTCTCTATATACTTTTGCAATCAATTAAAATTACTCGCGAGGATTTCAAAGACGTAAAAACAAATGCAAAATTTACCTATTTTACGGTAGATTATATATTTAATCGCAGTACTATTGTAACGACATGTCACGTACACGGAGCTAATCTTACCTAGTAGTTACTAATAGATACTCTGTGCGCGAATATACACGAGTCATCGTTACCAGTAATAAATATAATGTTGAACATTCTTATCGGTTCTTTATCCAGCTCTATATTTAACATTTTGATAGCAACACAACATATTTTTCTTTTTTTTTTTTTACGCTTTCTATAATTTAATTTGTAATTATCAAGACCGCACTGCTAACCAACGGCATTGAAGAATATCGTAGCGACATTTATAACGCAATACTAGCATGTGTAAACAGAAAAACGTAAGGCTCTTCAAAGTGTGTGTATTTTTCTTTCGAATTACGTGGACGGCTTGTCCCATCGCGCAAATACCGACAACGCGTCGAATAACTGTGTTGCCCGCATCGAGTAGATTTTCTGATTTAAACGTTCCTACTAGCAGCGAACGCGTGACACGGTCGAACCCTCCGGCAACCCTCCGGGATTATCTCACCCTATGCCAAAGCGGAGCGGCCCATTTCCGGATATACGTAGAATGAACGCACACCTACGAAGCTCTCTCTCTCTCTCTCTCTAACGCAAAATACACCCAATCGGCACAATCGTGATCACTTTGCTCTCGCGTGACCCAAAATACTCGCTACTCAGCCTATCCGCACTAATCCTCGTCACCGAAGCAACGTGCACGCAGCATAACAATCGCAATCACTCTTCTGTCACGTAACGGAGGGATATCTTCTTTACACTCGCACTGATCGGCAGTGGAAAATTCTTTTCCGGCGAAACATTTGGCCGATCGGTCGTGATATCGGACACTTGATAGTCTCGCATGACAGGCAATGCGGGGAAGATTCACAGTAATCAACACCGAACTATCCCGTGGGAGTCAGTGAGCGAATGCACATCGTGTCATGCACTTACCTGTTGCCAGAAGTGGGCAAGCGTGAATAAGGGCTCCTTCTTGTAGAGCCATTCCATGGTCGTTATATTCCGCGAGTTGGCCTCCGCGGAGGCCTGCATGCTGGCCAATGCCGCTGAGTTCAGACTCGCTAGTATGGGCTGTTGGAGCGCCGCTGTCACGACGGAGGTGTTGCTACCGGCTACCAGATTGGCGTGGTACACGGTCGCGGTCGGTGCATCCTCCGAACCACCAGTAGCCAGTAGTTGGGCCCCGATCGGCGCTGACGGCCCCTGGAGCCCCAGTGACGAAGCCACTTTGACGGCTTCGAGCTTCTCCGGCGGACGCAAAACTGCTCTTCCTCGTTTGCCGCCTCCGCCGCCGCCTCCTCCGCCTCCGTTGCCGGTCGCACTCGGGGAACACGTTTTAGGCGGCGGTTCCGTCGGTACCGTCTCTCACCGGCGGCAGTCCACAACGCAACGCGTAGCGGGTCACGCGTCCACTCGGTGGCTCGCGCTTTCGTGTTATTGCCACGCGATGAGCATCGCCGGGCTGACTGCACTCTCTCGCGGCAGCGCGCATTCGACCTTCGAGAGTTTCCCTCTCGAGAGTTTCCAACGTCGTGCGTTGCAAGTGTTTGACAGTTATCAAGCGGAGTACTTGGATCCCGGTCTCTTCCTCGTCGTTTTTCTCTGATCCGAACCGATTGTCTGGATTTATAGCGCTTCACGATTCGTTCACAAGCGCAGCGTTGAATCACGACACTTCCAATTCTCACACAGGTCAAACGGTAGTTTCACATTTGTCGAAAGCGCGCTCGGTACCGCGGCATTATCAGCACTGTGCTAAGCGTCTCGATCTTCCTCGATCGACGGATTGCGTTGATCCGTATCATTCGTCACCGTATCATTAGACTACTATCACTACTATCGGAGGGTCATGGAGCACCTAGACAGGACCATCCGCAGATTCATCAGGATCGTAGTCTCTCACAGACAGTCTGCCGATATTCAACGTAATGCTCTTCTTCGTCGTCCTCATGCGAGCAGATTTCTACCCGCTGCCGCATCACACGGCACGCATCACGGAACGGATCAGTGTTTCTCACTCGCGTCAAAAACCGGAGCTCAGTCCGCGACACTCGCGCACTTTGGGTGCACAATCGACTACACAAAAAAAAAACCAATCACGACGATGTGAACACGAAGTCTCCTCCAGTCACATGAGGAAGATCACTTCGAGATTCGGAACACTTTGGTGACACTTGAAGATAACACTCGATCGATACGCAGCGCGATTTCGAAATCCTGCTCTCCTGGTGTAATCCGTTCTCCAGCAGTCTCTTGAGTCTCATCGATGTCACTCTGATAGCAGGCCCGACGATGTCTGTGACGTTCAGTGCTGCCTTCTTTTGTCAAAGGACAGAGTAGTAAAGAGACGATTATGTTCTCGATATCCTCTTCCTCCTCTTTCTTGGCCTTCTTCCTCGTTTTTAATTCCACTGACGCACCCGGGTCGCGAACCCTTTCGTCCGCTCTCGTCCGGATGACCCCAAGAGGAGAGAACGAGACCCGTCCTAGCAGGCTCCTAACCTGAAACTAAGAGCTACCGGACGACCGATGCAATGCCTGGAGGAGGCGCAGAGCCAATGGTGGGAGATAGGCGGGATCTGCGACTCGTAGTGGGGTAGTCCAACCCCCCACACGACCAATCTTGGACTCCGAGAGTATCCCCACCACGGTCGCGCGCCGTCTGATCTCGGAAAGGACACCGCGTAAGTGGGGATAAGCCGCGAGAAGGAGCGGGAGGCCGCGGAAAGAAGCGGAGGCTGGCTAGGTGGTCCCTACCAGAGCGGATCTCATATTTTCAACTCCCCGACCGCCCTTTCCAACCCCTGCCGATCGCTAGTTCCCTTCTTCGTTCCTTACTCTTTTTCTTCTGATTTCCCATCCTTTCCATCCGATCTATCCCCCTTTCGCTCCCTCTATCAGCCTGTTTCATTTTTTCGACTTTCTATCTCCCTCTCCCTTCCTTCTCCTTCTACCGTCTTTTCTGTCTTACTTTATTCTATCTTTCTTTCTATTTTCTTGGTCCCTAACCCGCCAAAAGTCTTCGTCTTAACAACTCAAATAAATATCCTTTGTTGAAGAAACACCCAGATTAGGTTTCAAATTTGTTATGATTTTCCGAAAGATGTGTCAATGTTTCTATTGATTACTCCACTGAGTTGAAAATTATTCACATCGGTAGTAATCGAAATAATCATTGAACATTTAGTAAGATCGATTAAATTTTACAGTTTTGATTTATATATTTTTTTTAAGATCTTTTAGTTGACGATCTAATTTGATCACTATTGAATTGTGACTGAAGAAAGATATTAGATGAGAGAGGTATAAAAGAAGAAAGAAAGATAGTTGGAGAATATGGTAAAAATTACGAAGTAAATATAAAAATGAGACAATTGTGCTTTCAAACTCGGAAATTATCACAAATAGTAGAAAATATTTTGAAATAAAAATCAGAATTTAATTAGCCATTTAAATATTCCTCTATTAAATAAGATGATACTCTCTCTTTATAAGGTAAAAGTTACGGAAAAATCATGATTTGAAAAAAAAATCATTCAAACTGTCGTTTACATAAGAATAAAAAATAAAAATTAAAAGTCTCCTTCCACGCGGTGTATCCACCATTACATCTAGTGCCTCTCCTTTCTACTTAATTACTTGAAAATTACTTCAAAAAGCAGGACAAAAGTTTTCCTTCCTAAATCGTGAACTATATCTAGCTGAAATTTAACAGCTTAAAACAAATCGACAGAAATACTTTAATCAATAACATCGTTCATTTATTGAACACGCAGTTAAAAAATGAATTAATGAAATTTCGTTGTTTAAATAGCCAAATAATTCAGTTCACGAAATAGGCGAGAGATTTCTTAAATTTTTTAATTTCTTTACGATATATATCTGTTCGAACAAATTGCGTGATTGTAGAAAAATACTTTGTATCCAAAGTTCTTCGTATCAAGGGACAAGATAATGTTTTAATACCGAATGAAAAATTTGATATGCTATGTATTTTTACGATCCTAATCAACCGACAAAAAAGGAAGAGGAAAAACTGCAGCACTGAGCATTTAATATCAGAATTATTCTTGTCGCGGTGTTATGGGGTTGACTTACGCGTCGTAAATAAAAAAATAGGCTAAGGGCACACGCGTGCAGATAATAGCCCACTGAAGGGGTTAGCTGGTACAACCCGCCTTTTACCGCGGTAAGCCCACTTCGCACCAGTTAACTTAACTAGTATCGAACTCGGTGCACGTACAAGCACACGTAACGTTCATTTTCATACTGATTGTCTGCAGTATTGACTTTCAACTTTGCAAGATTGATTGTCGCAGTTTCACTCTAACGAATTCATTTCCGGTATAATGAATTAAAATTAGACGGTACACGGGAATAGTTATAATATCATCTTGATTGTGAGGAAATTCTCTATGAAGTTATAAAAATCAAAGTTAGGAAAAGTATCGAATAATTAACATAGTTTATTAAGATATTATGATATCTGGAAAAATGTGTTTCAAGAAAAGAATTTTATAATTATTATTTTAGACTTGTAAGTGTTTATTAGAACGCAACACTATAATAAATTATTTTTATTAAATTTATATTTCAATTTTTTGATGCGATATACTTCCTAACGTGTCAACTAATGCGTGTTAACTCTGTCAATGATCGAGCAGAAACGATATTATTAAAGAGAGAGAGAGAAATTAATTGATGAAATTGCTAATTTTTATGATACATTCTTATACAGCAACTAATAGATTATTGCACAAATCAATATAGAAAGTTAAGACTAATTGATTGAATGTGATACTGAGTGTACCTATAGTTTACATAACAGCAGGCGCATCATCATTAGAATACTGACTGAATACTTGTTGCTCGATTAACGCAACAAAGTTGCAACGTAACGATCGATTTTGTACGATTAAGTATTCTGCGCTAATTCGCAATACCATCAGCAGTTTGGGATTGGTTTCTACGGCTAACGCGGCTGTTTAACTTAGGGAATTTCAGCGAGTTGTTATTAATGTGACAATGTCTGTTGTCGTATTCTGCAATGAATATCATTCGTCTCGTTTGTATTCTCAAACGGTGCAGTGAGATAAGTGATAATCAAAAATCGTTATACGAATAGGAGAAAATGCCGTTTATAATTATTAACGAAGAGAGTATATTGGATTTGTGATCAAGGAACAAAATTATGTAAAATCATTCCTAGCAAAACGATGCTACTAAGATAAGAGCTCAACGTCCTCACATTAGTCCGATTTTCATGCAAAATATCTATTATTTCGAAATAATCACTTGTAGCGCTCAGACGCGTTTCGTCATAATGAGTGACAAGAACAATTCGCGCGAGATATCGATTGCGCCATGAAGTCCGCAGAAATTTCATAAACTTGTAATTTTCGGAGTCAATGTGATTGCGGTTACGTTAACTCGCGCTGTCGCGGAGCTAACGCGCGAGATTTATCAGGCGCGACTAAACCACGAAAATACTACAAGACTGCCGGCTTGTCAGCGTACTTTACGATCACCCGGTATAGCGCGAGGATTAGTTTGTCAACGCCGGCCGGCGTGCGCGACGTGCGTGTGCATCCGCGTACACGCGTGCATACGTGTTGCGATGGGCAAGATTAGCAATTCTCGCGTCTCGCGTCTTCGATGGTTAGAAATATATAATGCGTTGTCCACACTTGGATACATTGTTGGCAAAGCCAGCAGTCCGGACAAATGGCTACGTTATGTGATGGCATAATGCGCCGATTACGTACACTCGTACCGTCAACGATGAGCGTGGACTCGAGTTTTAAATAGACCGTAGACATCCACAATAGAACTAAAATGTTCTCGTAAAAATATACCCTGCAGCAAATTTAAGAATTTCGAACCTATACGCAGGAATTATAATTACGTATATCCGCGAGTTATTACTTGTATAGCTTCGACAAAGATACTTATAGCGCACAATCCTTGCAATTCTAATTTAATTCTTTAAAAGAAAGTTAATCTAACAATAAATTAAATTGTCCGGTATTTATACATTTTTTTTCCAGCGTGACATGGATAGCTTAATTATATCACGAAAAGAGTATCTTTAAATTGGTAGATGCGACATAACATATGTATTTTTGTAAAAATCTGAAAATTTTGAATTTATAATGCAACAGTGAGTTCTAAAGAGGTATAGGAAGACAATTTAATAAAATGACTTTTTATTTGATTATAATACCGAGAAGAGATATGCATTAAGTTTGCCAGATAATTAGAATTACAATCGAAATGGTTATTTTTGATCGAAAACGAGCAGATAAATTTGACTGACAGTTCGTTGTTGAGCACTTAATGAAGTAACGTGAACTTCCAGTGACACATTCTGAACAGTCTATCGCTGTTATCTGTTACTCGATAAGTTCTTTAAAATAGCCCTTGTATCGCAAAATTATATTACGTTTTATGACAACAATTAATATTGAAACAGAATTCACAGCCAGATTTGTCAGAAAGTACTAATTTTTAATAAAAATATTTTTTGTAGGTTATACACATGCCGGACTTTTTATGTGTACGAGAATTACTGATCAGAGGAAAGTTATAGCGATAATTTAAAATAGTCGGATTTGCGCAAAACGATTACGAGAAAAATCCATGGTGACGCATTATGAATGTTTATTATTTTTCTGCTGATTCGTGTGGTATTTTTGCACAATTTGAAAAATTGTTTTAAATTAGTTGGACACTGGCACGAAATCAGACACGTGACGATCGTTTACATTTACGATAAAGATAAAATTACCGGCCGAAAGTATTTGACCGCGGGTGGACACTCGGCGATTGGCCAAAAGCACGAATACACCCTCGCGTTTTGCAATGCCGTTGAGACGATTTTACTGCTCGTATATACGCGGTATGGCCGGTCGGTTCTCGTAATAGTACGACAAGTTAATGCGTCGCCTGATATGCGACGTGCCGCCCGGATTTCGATGTACCGTGGAATAACTCACTTGCGACAAATCATTTCGAGTTTAAATTACATATTTCCCAGACGTACGCCCGTAGCAGCGCGGGTTTATTTCGCATTTACATCGTCCATCGATGAGAACAAAAACCGAATTTCTCGGCCATTTTCCGCGTCGCCGCTGCATCGCTTACGCGCCGCGGTTTCTCGATCGCATTTCGCTTTATGCAAATTACCATTTCCGCCCGTCACAGATTTTTACGCGTGTCGCGCGAAAAAAGCAACTGTCAAGGGTGCGTATGTGTTTTTAATTCGCGATCATTCTCCTTCGAAGATAGCGAGACGCTGAATATGCAAGAAACTGATCCTAAAACTAAAACCTTCTGATCATGTTCGAATGTAACAAAAGGATCGCGAATAAAATCCTTTATTTTTGCCTGGAGTTTGATTTTTCGATTAAAGGGGAAAAAAAAAAACTGAAGTTTTGTGAACACCGTCGAATCGGAGCTACTCATTGAGATCACTTAAATGAAACCTCTAGGAATTCGAAACGCGCCTTCGTTTAATCGGCGGGGTTTCTTTACCTTGTCGCGGGAACGTCTATACGACATCGCGCACGAACAGAACAGCCAAACAAAAAGTCCCCGAGTGCCGGCTGTCGAAAACGGAACCGCGAGAGACGTCGCGTCGTGCGTCACGGTCGTCTTGGAATTTCGCTGCTCGCAGCAGAGAGACTCACTTTCTTCCAACGGTCGCACGCTACTCAATATACCGGTCGACGATAAAGTCCCTTCCGCCGCCCTGTCCCCGCCATTGGTCTTCGTGGGGCAACGCGATTCTCTTCGAAGACTCCCCGGCGATTGTAACAATATCTTTTGCGCGGAGGCACACGAAGGATGCGCGACGAACGAGAGAACCGTAAGTTCAAGAGCCGCGCTCAGGGACGTCGTCGCGCGACACGCTCGCGGTAGGAACGACATGAGACTTAACCGTCCGTCTGTCCAACAGTAAGCGAAATCTTTTTTACACCGGATAAGAGCAGGGGAGTCAGATGGGGTGGTACGCGTACGAGAGGGATCCGGAGAATGAACTCGATCCAGACGAACGCGATGATTATTTTTCGAGACAACGCTCGAGCGCTTCTTACATGAAAAATTACATTTCCCCTCCCCCCCCCCATAAAGAAGAAAAGAAAGAAACATTTGTCCACCGCCAGTGACTCGCGAGATCATGCAAAACGTCGAACACAGGGATCAATGATAATTACAAATATACTTTTTCGTGTGCCTTCCTTTTTCACAATATGTGTCCTACGACGTAACGTCAAGTTTCCTACGAATGTCTTTGAGCTGCATTCGCCTAAATTAAAGGACTTTACCAATGTATGGAGAAAATTTCTCTTTCTCTCTCTCTCTCTTTCACTAATGATGATCTCGCGTCAACGATCACGAGTTTCGTGAACACACTTGACGCCAGTTCCGCGCGTTGAAACGCAAATGAAGTTTACGATCTCGTACTCGAGACGTTAAGGTTTACGTGTTTGCCGATCTGAAACTCGCGCGAATTATAATAGTCAGCTAAGTGCTATCAACCGGGTCTCGAGTTCTCCGACAGAGAGCCACTCGAATCGCGTTTCTCACTCTCCTTCCCGAGCTGTGAAGCAAGTTGGTTGACCGCTTGAGATAAAGGTACGTAATGTGCTCGAGACGATCTGGAATCCGTCTGATGGTCACGTTCACGCTGGTACCGTTTCGACTTTCAGATAATCCTAAAGAATGCCTACACGCGTATGATGTATTCGCGGGGGGGAACTCGAACGAGAAAGAAAATCCCACGAAAGTGCTGATCGAGAATGAACTTATCACAATATCCTTAATCAAAAGTATCATAGTTGCGCGAATTTAATTTTTCTGTCACATCACGTTATTATACCATTTTTTTAAACCTCCTTAACATTAGAAATAATTTTATGAAATATATATTTAATTCAGATTAAAAGCAGAAATATTTTGTTAAAGTATTCACTTTACGGATTATATTGTATTTTATACAACTTCAATAAAGCAAATATGCTTTTTGACTTTTAAATGCATTTATTACAAAAAATTATTTTGTTATGAAAATCTAAGTGGATATCGCATCGTTCTAATCTGCTATTTTAATATTTCTCCAAACTCATAATTTTATTTCTGAAAATCTAAAAAGGAAAATTTTTCCGTATTTAAAAATTATTTGACGTATAAGAAATTGCAAGTTTGAATTAAAACTTGAAAAATTACACGCAGTTACTTATTTGCAATATTTCATACTTTTTTAAATCGAAATTATTTCAAATACACCTATCATGTCCATTGATACAATAACCATCTCTAGAGAAAATTGCTCAAGATTATTCGCGTATAGCCCCTACGTGCCAATCACCCGCGTTAACTTGGATCATCACGAAATCTCTCGAGGGGGGGAAAACTTTATCACAGCTGAAGATCATCACAAGTACACAATCACAAGTCGTCGTTGACAATCACCTGATGCAACACAGTCTCTCCGCCATTCTCCGTAGTCACTGCCGACTAGTCGTCGTCCTTCGGAATCGTTTCTCCAATCTTCGTGGTAGTCCGCGGAATCGTACGCGAAGAACGAAAAGAAATCCTTACGTGAAGCGGGTGAAAGAAAATGAAAATAAACTCGGAGTCAGCAGGGCCGAGGTGCGCCTCCTTACTCGCGCGAGTGTTCTCGAGCGTACGGAATGGGGGCGGCGGGGAGAGCACACCTTATACCGAAGCACCACTGTCTGCACTCGCCCGATGATCCGGCGCGTGAAGCGTCGTGGCGCGGCCTATTCGACGCACTCCACGCGCCTCGTGTGCGTGTGCGATGATCCTGCTGGGCCTGTGTTCTGGCCGAGACTAACTCGAGCGCTCGGTGCCTGCAGCCCTCGCAGTCATCCCTCCGGCCACGCACTTTTCCACCCCGGCGAAAGAATTGTCCGCCTCGGTCTCGCGGCGCGTCGGTCAGTCGTCATCAACCAGCCGGAGCTCTCCATCGTAAATTGTCGTAGATATTCCGCTGATAGTTGACCCGCTTGTTCAATCGTCACCGATATTCTCCCTCGATGAATCTAAGGTGAATGGTACAGGATACGTGGACGCACTGAGGTTGGACAAGACTTAATCAACTCAGGAACGGGAGACTGCTCCGGCGCAGGCCGTACGGTGGCGCCGCGTAACGCGAACCGATGGAAACTGGGCTGCTGGAACGTGAGGGTGGCTACCCCCACCCATGTGCCACGCACCCCTTCCATCTACAAGCACGAGGACACGAACCGCAACGCCGAAGGACGGTTCACTATATCAGGTATCGGAAGTATCGGTGACTTCAACGGGCTGATCGGAAAGAAGGGTTGCGCTCCGCTCAAGATTTTTTAATTGAAACAAGGTTTCTGATCAGCAGCATTGGAAGAACGTATAATCAGAGAGACTAGATACCAATTAAGAATCGATTATCGCAATCCATTTATCTATATGCAATTTTTGCTTCTCTCTTTCCATAGCGATCAGACTTAGTGTTTCTCTGTGTCGAAATTTATGTCTTTTTATATATTGTCTCCAAGTATAAAATAATGTTCTTACTCAGAAATGATACAAAACAGACTTAGTAAATCTAAAACATACCTATCTATGCAAGTTTCAATTTAATAAAAGATAATTGTTAGAATTCATAACAAATTGAATAGACTTTGAAATATATTTCAAGAAAATGTTTCAAATTTATTGTAAAATATTTAATTAGCAAATGGTTTTAATACATATGAATACTTCTCAAAACGGAAATATTGATCTTGCGATATTAATTTCAAGTTTACATCGAGAAATATGTCTGGAAGTGATACGCTTGAAATGTGAGCGGAAAAGAGTCGAGAAAGTAAGGAAAATTGATAGTTTGGCTCTCTAGTCTTCTTTCCGATCGAGAGTCAAAGCACGACGACAGGGTGGGAAAAGGTGCATGGGCATGCGCTCGGAAGGGGTGATCTTAGGCGCAGGTTCTAACCCCCTCGGTGTCCCCACTGCTGTCGCTTCTGGACGATCACACAGCTCGACGTTTTTCTACCCTTATCTTTACTTCGCTTCTCATCCTCATCCGAAAGCTTGTATATGCACTTTCGCAACTCGTACCGCAGCGGCGTCCATTTGAGATAGTGTCACTTCGAGATTGGCATCTCTCTCACCGTGTTACCTTAACAATATTATTTCTCATAAAAATGCTTTATGATTTAATACAGTGGATCGATAGAATTGGATGTGCAACAAATTTTCCTCAATTTTTTTTTCATTCTCGCTCATTTTATCTTATACATATATTTACATCATTGTCTTCAGAAAGTAATTATTATTTATTATGATTAATTACATGACTTTTTTCGATACGATAGTTTTATTTTATTATTATTTACTATAAATCTTGTTTGAATATTTCTACCATAGTGATCGCAACGTGCATGTAGATATTACAGGATACAACGTGACATGTGTACTTAAAATATACACACTCTTGGAAATAGCTTTCAGAAAGGTGCACTTGAACGAATGTTAGCAACTGAATGGAGGCTTTCATTCTAAGAGTCGCGGTCGACAATGTGCAGCACACTCTTTAAAAATTCCTACCAGCATTATCGCGATCTCTTCTCCAGAAATTGTTTCTATTATCGATTCTTATTAATTGCCTCATAATTATTCCTATTAATTCTTTTCTTGTTTACGTCATTACATTTTAGTTGCAATTGACAATGTAAAGTAAAAATCTTGAAATTTTTTAGAATCTTTAATATTGAAAAATCTCTTGTCACAATGAGAATTTTTCATGAAATAAAAAATCGTTTATTTTTTATTTAATATAATAAATTACTTTTAATAAATCTTTGCTATTTAACAAATATGGAACTCGTATTGAGTCATACGAGAGGTCATAAAAGTATTTATATTCTTAGAAAATGTATACAAATCTTAATACATTAAAGTATTAAACATAAAAATTGTTTCTGATTTTATCTCAAATAAAAGAGTACGTGAGTACAATACTAAAAAAGAATTAAAACCGCTTTTAAATTATTTCCGTGCTTGATACTAATCAAACATAATTCTGAGGATCTGACGAAACGAGATCTCGGTTCCTGGCGATGGCCATGACCATCTGCTGTACATTACTTCGCTTTATAAGTACACATAGAAACGTTGCCGCGTGTAAGACAAACCCTCAAACGACTGGAACGGCATTACTCTTCCCAGTTCTTACACTCGTCGTAATTTCACGAAGAAGAATGTTCTGTCTATAGCACCGAGCGAATAGATCAAACGTGTCATCTTGATCGGTGAATTATGCTTGCAATATATAACTCTAACAACCGTGCTAATAAATTACCTCTCTACGACGGCTGTGCATAATGTTATAAAGTAGTAACAAATTTGCAAATATTAAATGTCCCGTGATAGAATGCTTTTTTTTGCGGAAACATAAAAATTCGTATTTTTATGTGACTTGCAAGTCGAGATTGCTATATATGCTACTGGTGATTTACACCCGACGCTGTCTGACGTAATATTACGTCGGTCCTACAATCTATTGTTCAATATTGTCCTCTTGAGGCGAGGGTTAAGCGTTCACTTTCGATCACATAATGAGTGGCAATGTAGGCCAGGAACGTCCAGAGGATCGTATTTCGCCGTACGTGGCGATACTCAACACTCAGGTCGAGTCATACAAGGAATAGTCGATTACATACGATAGCGCACCATAATTCCCGGAATTTCGCGTAATCACTGTGCAATACATAATAATAAACGCGAGAGTATCGAACATGTGATGATAAATATATTGACGTATAGAACAATTTTTAATGCTGAATAACGTCTGGAAAGACTACGATACAATAAAAATACAATAAAAAAAGTATTTCTAGTTTAAAGTTGAACGTATTCGTGAAAGTAATATGCTATTATATGCTCTATAATTGTATATGTGAGATCGAGTGGTACCGTTCGACAATTGTATTTCTTTATAATTAAATAAAAGAGAATAATGAGAAACTGATCCAATATTTATTTATATTGTATCAAATTTAACATTTGAAGATATCTATATATTTATTTAACAACTCTGTCTTGGAATTTTGATTCATTTTGTTATAAATACGATTGGGATTTACAAAGATGTCAAAATTTTAAATTTGCTTACTGCGCGTATTTATAGTATTTGCCATGCATACGTGTGATAAACAATTGAACGCACGCAACAAGCACGCAATTGCGTGTCAATTTCCTTCAACAATACTAAGAAATTTTGACAGTATACAATCGGCGATATCGTATACCGATAAAAAGTGCATTATCGTTTCCTGTGTGCAAAACGTCTTCTTTGTATTCTCCGAAAATTACGACTTTATAAATAATCAATCAACACAACAATGTTGATTGACGTTAAATTGGGAGAAATGTACAAATGCTCAATATCACATTATAAGACTTATTGAATTTTAATTATCCTTTATTAAGTATCAAGGATATCCACTATGTATTTGTCATTTTAATAGCTAAGCAACAACATATCATTAATTATGAATAAGGCACAAATAGGTATATTAATCTATGAATCAATTACACGTTTATTTCAATCATTATGAAAAGTCTTAAAGCTAAGAATACCTTATTTCAATTATAGCATGCATGCTTTGAACATAAGATTTTGTTTCCACGCAGTAAATGATAAGCAAAACTAAAGCGGTCGTTCTTGCATCAACGTAGTTCTCATGCCGTCTGTTCTACTTTATTGTGCAACGCGAACGTTGTAATTTTACCTAATTACCGCCGCAAGAAGTAATTTGCTATAAACGCTTCTGAGGATTAATTAAGACATTTCTTAAGAGATCGCGTTTAAGTTCCATATGTATTATTGTATGACGGAAATATAATTCATTAGTTGAACGTATTCGTGAAAGTAATAAGCTATTATATGCTCTATAATTGTACATGTGAGATCGAGTGGTACCGTTCGACAATTGTATCAATCGTTCAAAGTTTTGATTTACTTTATACAACAAACAAATCTTTTATCATATAACTTGTACTCTCTTATAAAAGATAAATTATTAGAATAATAATTATTATTTTACGATTATTTAACTATGTAATTAAACATTTTACATGTGTTTCTAAATAATTTGTATTATAATTTTGTTCGCTCGCAACTTATTTGTAGATGTTACGATCAAATGTTAGAAATCGATCCGGACTATCTTGAAATAATTCGCAAAGGGGTTCATAGAGTTGTCTAGCCGGTTTATTCGAGTCACCAACAGTCTATGGGAAAGAGCAGTTACTATTAATAAACATAGGCAGAATTGTTACGATTTTATATTTGCATACGATGAATCAGTCTCTGGCCCTTCATTGCCCCAGAAAATAGCAGGAACACCGAGCCCAATCGGCGACTTATTCGCCGATTGTCATTAAGATTTCTCGTCATGCACGTAATCCTGAGTTTCATCTCACTGCATAATTAATAAGATCACTTTGCATACGCATACGTATGAGTTAGGATCTGAGAAATAATTCGTTGAAGAAAATTATACCGTATGTAAAAACAATTATTAGCAAACACATTATATTGTTACATTAATATGTATATTGATATTATATCCTCCGACAGACACATATTTCTATTACGAAAGTTATTTCGCAAAATTTTTTATTGTAGTCGTGATTATAAGAATAATCAATGGTTCATTATACATATCTTAAAATTTTAATAATATATAATATCATTATGAAATAAATCTGTTAACGTAACGCATTACTTTTGTCGAATGTGTTATATCTCAAGTTGCAATCTCAAGTTCCGCCACAAGACATTTAAACGTAAAACGCGACTAATATCTTAAAACGATCGCTATCAGCATGGTTACATAACAATCGTATAGACGACGCGAATGTGACATGCAACGTATAAGGACAATGCCGGTGAACGTTGCGCCATTGGCGGGACGCGTCTTTCCGATCAGGAATTATCAAACTGCCGAGTAGTACATGTGTTTGTGTCGCGATGTATTCCCCAAACAACGAATGCCGGCGGTAAACGATCATATTGCGCAACGTAAAATAATTACGGTGCAAACAACACGTTTTGGTCCGGCTTGATACGCGTTATACAATCGTTATACAATGTTATGCGCGCAGAACACAAATGAATGATTCGATCGGAGCGCAACGCGCGGCTCTATACATCTGCACACTCGTCTGTCTTTCTCTTTCCCTTCCTCCCCGCCCCCTCTCCCTCTTTAAATAGTGATGTCTACCTATCTATCTGTCTCTCTCTTGTCGGCGACGCGAAAATGTGCATCGTATGCACATCGACTCGACGATGCGGACAATTGCATCCCTTCTAGAAGCCATTCGTGATGAAAGTCCACCATGGCGCGACGTCCACGGGGGCAATGGGGTAGTCGGGTGTGGGAGTTACATTCCGGCCGAGATTAATTCGGAGCAAAGAGGAATTTAGCATCTATCTCTCTCGGGCGGCCGTAGCCCCCTCCCCCTCCCCCCTCCCT
>NW_017280255.1:777249-787743 GCF_001594065.2 Cyphomyrmex costatus | reverse complement strand
CCCCCCTCCCTCCCCCTCCCCGCCGCGCACTCCACACTCGAGCGCGCTACCGTTTTCGAGCAATTATTTCAGCAACATTGCAAAACGATCGCGTTGTGCCTCCATACCGACGCTGCCGCGTCGCTGCATCGCTGCACATTGCGTGTCCGAGCGCGGCAACGGATGATGCATCATCGAAAATATCTGTTGCCGTAAACGTTGTAAACAAGCACTGTTATACATTGTTATCGGTATATACACATTTTACGTATTGTTTACGAGCGAGGATAAAAACGTAATTTAGTGTGTGAGCATGGTTTTTTTTTTTTACACATTATTATGCTGTAACTTTCAGTGTGTTGGACGTGTTATCGTACCGTAATCTAGGGCGGTAAGGTGTAAAATCTAAAACGGCTTACAAGCGCAGTATACTATTGTACAGATTTATTGCACCGGATGATCGATATGCAAATGGCATTGCGAAAAAAAATTTCAGATGCGCGCCCGTTGAGTTTTAGGACTCGGCGAGCAAAACTTGCTCCTTCACGCAGTGTTTCTTATCCAAATTGATTTTATACTTGCGAGCACCTGGCGCTTTTTCTAGGCTCCCCTCCCTCCTCGACCGCGATGACATATATTCAGGCAGGACACCGTTGAAAACACCGAGAGCGAAACGCGTATAATAAGCTGTTTAATAATCAATGCGCGTGGACCAATAATTACGAATCGCGCGCGGAGCGAGTATGCAAAAGAGTTAGAGATCGTTCCAGACTGGTTTCAGACAATAACATCGCCGGTACGATCGTATTATGAGTATAATATACCCTGTGCTCTGGCCCTTGATTTCGATACGCTCTCGATTATGTTGTAATTTCGATATGCTAAGGCGACCGTGCCCTTTTCTCACGTTCGCCAAATTTTCTTTTATCTTATTTACGTACGCTCGGTGCATCTTCAATTAGTCAACTGTCAACCGCATTGACACTTTGAGCAACTTATTATCGCATCTGTCAGAAGTAATATTATCCATTTTTGATTACGCACACACGTGGATAATTAATAGAAAATCTACTTATATCACAGATACGTAAAAAGTTTTAAGAAATGATTTCTTTATGACTTTAATAATTTGCGAGTTAATAACTTGTGAATTTTCCGACGCGAAAAAAATATAAGGATATACGCTCAATATTTAATTGATGCGCGCAAACATCTGCGAGCGTAAGCTCGGTCGGGAAAACATTAAGAAGCCGGAAACAGCGATCCTGGGAACACTCGAGGCAATCTGTCAATCCTAGCACCGGTTCGATTCAATGAGATATTCGGATTAATGGCTTGGATCCATCGTGGTGTACGTAAGATTCCGCGTCCCATCCCGGAACCCACGGTACAATGGTCCCGATACACAATGAGAGGAAATATCCAAGATATGCAAATATCGGGCGCGTTCCCGATCATCTTCGGCGTGCTGGGCGGAAAAGGGTTCGAAAAAGACGGGGCGCACATGTTCCGAGCATTTGCATACCTCCCGATGCACGATTTGCATACGGAGAAATTTGCATCCCGCGTACACACTCGCGACGGAGACGACCGTCTCCCGACCGGTCGATCGAAAGAAATTCGGGTATCAGTACACATCCTCCTCGCACCCTCTCGTCTCGTCTTCTCATAGGTATGCATATGACTGTCTATTGAAAGGCTATGGACGAAGGGGCCTGAGAAGGTCCTCGACACAGAAATAATATATTAAGGGAGCAAAATGGTGCTAATACTTTTGTGCCCGATCCACGGTGAATAATCCCGCTTTTTTCCCTTTGTGGAAATCTTAATGTATTTTCATTCTCGTTGTGTTCCCAATCGCTTCTGAGTTTGAGATTTTCGAGTGGAAGCTTAACATGTCAGGTGTCTGGAACATTCATTGTTACAGCTACAACGCTGCGATTATAGAGTGACAGAATTGAATGCTGTCTGTATGACAAAAATTTTTTTACATTAAAATTTTAAATCTCAACTAAATTTTATTTTACGCGCTGGGAAAAATCATTTGTTAAAATACCTAGCTTTTGTAAACTACAATTAGATGACAGCGTGTGTATTTACTGAGAATATCTAAGGATTAACAAGAGTATACAAATGCATACTGAATATATCTTTATTTGTTGATGCGTTCTCCAATCGGTGTGAAAAATGGAACGGAACCAATCGCGCTGAATGCATTGTCTAGCAGTCTCTGGGAGGAAGAAAGAGGTTTTTCTTGGCTGCCGAAGTGTTTCTACCTGTTACGTTTGTCGCATCCACGAGCTCGCGTCTCACGTTTCCAATTCTAGGACACCCCGTGGACGAGGAAGAGCGCTGAATGCGTATCGTTTTCCGTACACGACACACGTAACTTCTTTTCCACCGATATACGTGCTTTTCTACGCGCACAATGGACAATCGCCCATTTCTATACTACCTGCGTTCAACTTTTCTCGATCTTGATTTCCAGGGTTGATCCGGGTCAACGAGTAAAAGTGTCGGTTTCGAAAGTGAAGAAAACATTCCGGCTTTTACATTTGGACATTGATTCTGAACATTGACTCCCGCCGACTTCTATCCACTTTTAAACGATTACATCAAACAGTCACGCTTTTCTTTACTTTCGCAAACGTCGCACATTTTGCGTATCGAACTGTGAACATTGACTCATACCGACGTTTTTATCTTTAAACGATCATTTCAAATAATCACGCTTTTCTTTACTTTCGCAAACGTGGCGAATTCTTATATAATAATAACAATTCTTTTTTTACACATTTTACGTCATTTCATTTATTTATGAATTTGATAGAATAGTTTATGTATCGGAAAAATGTATAAAAATTAAACTGATTAAATATAAGTTAAAATTATAAATTCCTTTATTTGGTGAAATAAATAACCAAAGAAATATACAAGGCTGTAGGAGTCAACCCTTAATTGTTATGTTACGAAATCTTAAATTTAATAATACAATAATTTTCGTACGTTTCGATTTCTGTTCCGAGTCATCTTCAGTTTCCCCAATATTACTGCAAATTATCGCATATTAATTCATCTTGTGTGAATCACCTTGAAGGAATCTTTTTGAGAAATGAGCATTTATCCAAATATCTGCAAAGCTGAGTGTTGAAATAAACTCTAGACACAACTTAGAACTATCACCACCATTCGTACAATCTTCAGAACTCTGTCACATTTAAAAAAATTTTTTAATATTAGAGAGAGTCAACGCGTATATCTTGTCAGTATATAACGTTCAGTTCGGTAATAATATAGAAAAATATATTTAAATTAATAAATCGATGACTTTATATTGAATGATGTAATGGGAAATCCAGATTAGATATTCATATTATTATGGCAAGATTTTCGAAAGTATTGTATCCATTTTCCTAGTTAGCTGGTAATGCTTTTCCGCCCAATGAATCACCGTCTGTATGCTACCTGCACACAATTTTCCTGGATCTTGATTTCCAGAATTGATCCAGGTCAACGAGCAAAGGTGTCAGCCACAAAACTACCTGAAATGCTGTAAGTTTTCCATTGAAAACCTCCGGTTCGATTTCGACGTGTGCCACGTAAGGCGATCTTAATCGACTTTTATGGTCTCTTTCTTCGATATTTTCTAGGACAATGTACTATCATTCACAGACTCACGCTTTGCGCGCAAACATTTCTAATCGCTGCATAAGTTATTCAATTGATCATGAGCTTATAAATATCTTATTAAATTTATATATTTTAATTTAATAATGCACATTAACAAATCTAATACTATTTTAGAGAATAATATCGACAATGTATATATAACTAATAATAACGACGATATTATTAATTACCGTTACTGTTTATAAGTGAATTATTATTTCTCACATATTGGACAAACTTTGCGTCATATTTGCACCAAGTTCACATCGCTATGGCTACAAATGTTTCAAGATATGGATATAATCGTAATGCAATGCTAATCCATGCTCATCGATCCACAACCCTTTCTAACGATCGAAAGACAGAGAACTAGGCTCGACCTTGGCGCGGCCCCTCCACCTGGCCCAATAAAGGAGGGGTATCCAGTGCACACGCTGGTACGCACACAGCCGAATGCACGCGCACGTACGCACGCACGCATGCACGCAACATAGCCCTGTTGTCTTTTTTTTTCTCGCCACGTATGCCGTATGTGTCATACGATCCGCCTTTGCACACAGGAGGTATACCTCTATACGAGGGTTTTTATCGGGCACCAGGAGTCTTTCCCCCTCTGACCCCTTTCCAACTCCCCTACCTACGCGCCTGTCTTCATGTCCGTCTTTGGCTCCCATATGCATTGGCACGTATGTGCCACCCGAGTACGTATATATCTATATATATGTATACACGCGTAAATATGGTAATTCACCACCATCGCCGGAGATATGTAAATAAGTTAGATTTGAGTTCTCTGTTGCGGGCCGGAGAGACGCACGAGGAAGTTCGATGGGAACTGTACCGAAGGAAGGAAGGACGAGAAGAGGGAACGCGCGATCAAGAAACGGAAAGAAAGACAGAGAGGGGGCAAGAGATAATGTGTAAGCGCCTTAGTAGCCGCACACATGATCCGGGCGACCGGATCCAGATTTATTGGTTCCTCACGCGCTTATACGAGCAAGATAGGAAGGGAGGGGGGGGGAGGAGATAGAGATAGAGAGAAAAATCGAGTTCGGAGAGGGCCGTTTGGTGTGAACGGAAGCCAGGGATTTTACGATCTTGATTCAGAAGCGATGTGCGCCTCGGTTTCGTCCTTCCACGGGCTATTAATCTGCCTGCGATCCGTAAATGCGCATATAGCAGTATGGACGAAGAAAACGACGCAGTGCGGACATTTGCTTCTTCTTTATTAGCAGTTTCAACGATAGATTCCCCCTTTCGTACTAATTCTTCACCGATTCGGGATAAGACAAGAATATTGAAACGCCTTTGTTCCTTTTCAGAGAAATATACTGTAATACGATAACTTCTGAAAGAGTTAGTTTGCATTTAAATTTGCATATCTACAGGTTGACAAAACTCGTATACATTAAACTGACGATAATATTCAAAGATATAAAGGGAAAATCATGCGGTATAAAATCATGGAAACCTTCGTCATTGAGAGGGTAATCGGCAATTTCCATTTGAAAAGAAATCTCGAAGTTACGAGAAACGATTCACGTGCGTTATCTTTAGCTATCAAAAATAACAAAATTCGGTACTCGTCATTTATTTATAAGTATAATAAGAGCTTAATATAATAAAAAAGAAGCCGATTTTGGAGTAAAAAAAATCCACGTATTTACAAGTAATATTAACAAGTAATAAAGAAATTATATACAATCATGCTTTTAATTTCACATATACATTGTGTTCTGCATGTAAACGGTTCTGATACCAATCAGAAAGAAGATAATTCTACATGAACAAATAAGTTGAAAATAGAAAATAAAATTTTTTTTATGGAACTTTTTTTTTGAAAAAATCGATTTCAAATATTTGCAGGGGTGAATTTTATTATTTTATAAATTGTTAAAAATGTTGCTCCAAAGCGAAGTCTTATAATGAAGAAGTTTTTATTCTACGTTTTTGACTTATTTTTTTTACGTAGAACACCACCTTTTTAATTGTACCACTATTTACGGCACACTCTGTATATAATATTTTTATATTGTTTAATTCGAGATAATTTTTTCCGTACTCGACAACCGAAATTCGAACTGTTAGAGCATCGAAAAATTTTAAGTGCTAGTGACACAACGTTTAATATATTTCACAATCAGTAATTTTCCACGCAATTGTCATGCGTTCTTTGAACGTTTGAAGACTCAAAATCAGCAGGCGTCAAATCACCGACTGTTTGCAAATAGCCGACAAAGGGAAAATAAATCGCGTTTCGTGCGATTTCGGAAGACGGAAACCGGTTTCCACGAGTCGCCCTATCGTTGGCACGTACCGTGCACGCATCAGAGACAGAGATACGAGAACGTACGTAAGCTAACTACAAATTAGCATAAACGTATATAAGCCCACCGAGGATAGGGGAGAGAACTTGCCCCCTGCTCGCCCCCTTCTTTCGGTCACGACTGTTTCTATCGAAGAGGAAGGCAAAAAGTAGCGCGCCGCTCATACTGAAGCGATCTATCAAGTCGTGGTAAAAATTCGAAGCGACCCTCGATATACTGACGACAGATAGCATCGACCGGTATACCGGGTAGTGTAACTCAAACGGAGTAATAAGACTCGGACAAGACGGGAGGAAGGCTTGTGTGCGTCGTTGGGCATTGTGTGCCTGCTGACGGCTACCGCTCTCTATGTATATATATATACATATAGCGTATCGTTATTATTACCTTCACGGCACAGTGGTCACATCACCGCCGCGCGCGGCAAATAAATTTCACGGCTTCGATTCTTCGCACCGATATATCAGAGATTTCGCGCGACGCGCTCCAACGCAATCGGTACGCCCGGTATTCGTGCTCCAATTCTCGGCCGCGATCTTTAACGAGGAAGTCTTCGTCGACGCAGAAGACAAACATATATGATAAAAATTTAGGAAGATTGTAGGTTCTTCATAAAGCATGTAATGTTTGACTCGCAGTTTTCTTTATAATACGTATTCGATAAAAATGGAGCTATATATCTAATTTTTGTAATATGTGTGTGTCACGAATATACTTAATACATGTACCATATATACAATAAAGTAGCTCTTTTTGCGAATCGCATTGATTCGAGATGGCTTTGAAAGAAATATTGTTTCCGGTCAAAGCTTTTCTTATCCATGAGGACTCGTCCCGATCGCGATGCTAATGCGAATCGCACCCTCGGCGCTCAACTCCTACGAAATATACGTTACGAACGGGAGCTATGTACTAAAAGGCGTTCCAGGTGTGCGTGAGCATACGAAAAGTCGATTAAAATCTCATTTTATTCTTCCAAGTGCGCGGGCTTCCCCTCACCGGGTGGTGCGATTCGATCGATCGGCAGATCGGGCCTGCCGATTACAGGCGGACACGAGGTGGGAGCACCTGTTTGCGAGTGTCTCGCCCTCACTTTGAAATGGCCTGTACCTTTACTTACGTGCACGGCTCGTAGGTACATACACACGTTCATCGCTCGAATGCCGATAGCAGGCGCACGCTGACGCACTCACACAGACGCACTTTCGTCACGCGTCTCTGAACAATAGCATTAATAGGCCCTGGCGAGTTATTAATTGCCGGTGCCCGCCGGATATGACTGTCTATAGCTTCGTTCGCTGAGCGAACGTTCCTAATATCTAGTGGTATTCTGTCGGTAGGCTTGGGTCTTAAATCAGACGCAGTCTTTTCAACGTACTTTACACGTACACACACACACGTGCGTGCACACACGTGCGAATATCCGTCCGTGTGAGAGCGTCGATCCTCGTGCAAACGAACGAGAAAGTACGTCTTAAGAGTATTTACATACATTATGATAACATTTCATTTTTATTCATTTTTTCATTTTGCTAGTCTATTTGACTATAAATGTAATTTATTTTCGTATAGTATCTTATTACAAATTTTTTTTAATATTTGATAGCTATGTGTATTACTATATATAAGCTTTTTATGAAAATGTTTTGTTTTATATTTTTTTAAACTTTTTAATCATATTGGTCCAAACTATATTGTACAGTAAATTTGGACAGACCAGCACGGTTTTAATAATATTTAACTGCATATTGAATAAAGTTTCGAAATATGAACAACTTTATAACAGCATAACATTAAAAACAATTTATGATATATTTAATGAACTAGATAATGATTAATTAATAATTGATAGAGATGTGAGTTAATTTTGTATACGTATACGCGTTAAGCAGAATAAAATCTGTTCGAGCGAGCAAATATTAGAAAAAAAATGTAACGTAATTGATCCTTCCAGAGTCCATTAGCGTCATTACGGTCGATGACAGGTGAAAAAAGTAGGTCGGGGTAAAAATAATTCCTGTACGTTCGCGTTTCGATTAAATGCCCTTAATGGCGTCGCGCGCGATACATCGAGTTTTAACGGCCAGTTAAAACTGCTCGTCCTTTCCTTGTGTAACCGCGGCTTAGTCGGCGCTTTTATATTGTCGGTGTACCATCGAAGAATCGAGCGTACCCGAGTCATCTTTATGGTCAATCTACGTACGCAAGCTTCGAGCTCTCGCTAAGTAATTAAGAGCGAGCACCGACTGTCGGGTCTGATTAATAGAGGACGGTGCGAGATAATCGAAAGGAAGTAACGAATGGAAAGAAGCTAAGGTGGCAGGTAACGCGCGTCCCGGTGATGCCATCAAAACCGACACGATTCTTTCATGGCCACTGTATTCGCAGGAAATTGCGCCTATTCGCGATTTATGTTACCCACGGTACGAAAATAATTAAAGAGCGATGTTGGTGAGTTATCGCTAAAAATGAATATGAAAGTGGTTTAAATCGTCTTTAATATCGTATATTACGCTTTGATGAATATACGCGCTCAGATTCCAGCGAGCAAGTGCATGTGGATCTCCATATTCCGTATAAATAAATTTTATTTGCTTATGTACGTGATCTTCGGAAATGATGTTCCGTATTTCGATTTGACTGACGCATACGTGGCAATTTATGGTCATAATTAACGTTTTATAGGTCATATATATCTAGTATTAAAAGTTATTCGTAATACTTTACACAGGAAATATGTATAATAAATACTATTATATATACAGCTCCTAATTTTAGTCATAATTTGAAGATTAAGTATGGATTTATATTATACATTGTTTCTTTACTTCAAAAGTGACACAACTATTAAAAAAATGTAATTTTCGACTTATTGTCATGAATGACTTAGATAAAGATAACTCTGTCACAATTATTGCACAAATAAATTGTCTTAGTTTCATAGTCCGTCCGCCAAATAGCACTTGTGTTGTTTTTAAAATTTTCAAAGAGATTATAATACTTTTTTTATAAGAATATGTGATGAGTTGTGAAAATGACATTTGATTATGTTTCTAAGAGTATATTCTTTTTGCTGATAATTACTTAATTAGTTAATAATTGTCTGTTAAATTGAAATACAACTTTTTCTTTGCTGAAAAACTTAATTTTCGGATTTTGTCACTTTTGAAAGAAAGAAACGATATATCCTTTAAAGAATGAAGAATCAGATAAGTATTTTTCTCTTACCTTGAACGCATTTTAAAATGTAGATACAACAGAAAGAGAGAGAGAGAGGGAAGGAAAGGAAATACCAACATTTTTCCCACAATTGAAATGAATTCAAGTACGTAGCATGTAAATGATCCATTAGCTTCCGGTGCTGGAACAAAATACAAGAATTATTGGTATTTTGTTCGCAGCCACTCACGCGTGTCTAATGACCGCGTTTGACGATAATTCGATTTTCAAGAAGGGACTTGTGGCGTGTGTGTGTGTTGCATTGGGCCCTTTCGCTCTCTTAAGGCTGACATCGTCGAATGACAGTTTGATGAACGGACAGGAAGGGACTGGAAGGCCCACCTGGCTCCGTAGACAATTAGGATCGGGGGCTGCAAGGTGGCTCTTCTCTGGCAGAGCGCGACGACTCACGTGAACGCGTTGTATTTTCATCTAAACATCAAACTCGAGACTTTGCCGCGGTATAATGACTCGATGATGAATTTAATCCGTGCGATTAACTGCCATGGTACGTTAAGTGTGAATTATAATTCTTCGAAATTTTCATCCTAATTGGTTCCACGGTGCTTGTATAACATATTTTATAACGGCCTTGAGAATTAAGTAATTATTACTGTAGATTTATACTTTATAAAATCATAATTGTGAGGAACTGTACAATGTATAAATGATGTAAAATATCAATGAAATAGGCGTAAAATATAATTATTTCCTGGAACTTTCACATAAGAAGAATAATGTGTGTCAATAACACACAACTAATTGATCCAATAATAACTCGACTAATACGTTTGAAAGAGCAAATTAATTTTAACAATAGATGTAATAAAATTTTATTATTTTTTTATAATATTAAAATAGTTAAAGTTTCTAAATTATTATGAATTTAATTTTAGAAATAATTTTAAATCAAATAATATTAGCACACAAGTTGCATTATTTTTTTTACGAAATAAATATATAGAATTATCTGTTAAAAGAATTATCATAATCAATCTCTTAAAGTTGATGCAACGCAAAGGTCCGTGCCTAGAGAAGAGTTCAATGGAGAATTACGAAACACACAGATCTGCGTACGTATTTAACGATATGCATGCAGCAAGCAGCAGTCGAATTCGCGTGAAATGATGCACGGTGAACCGTGAATCACTTCCTACGTCGAAGTCGATGCCTGGTTGATAGTCGGCGATACCTCGTCAGGTTGAAACAGTGGAGTTAATGAGATGTGCACGAGGAACGAGGCATACGTATAGGTGTTGGTAAATCTCTCTCTCTCTCTCTCTCTCTCTCTCTCTCTCTC
>NW_017280255.1:694282-777233 GCF_001594065.2 Cyphomyrmex costatus | reverse complement strand
TGTATATGTGTGTGTGTGTCTCTCTCTCTCTCTCTCTCTCTCTCTCTCTCTCTCTCTCTCTCTCTCTCTCTCTCTCTCTCTCGCGCCTCTCTCTTTCTCTCACGCTGGCAAAGATGTGTCGGTGCTTGGCGGCAGTTGTGTTAGCGAGCTGGTGGTATAGTAGTAAACGGAGGGGGAGGGGAAAGAACACGAGGGGGGTTCCGACGTATTGTAATTGCGGCCTGGCAAGCAACTGAGTCCTCCACGCGTGGACGATCTTGGTCGCTGGTCCGAAACGGCGAGTGATTCTAATCACTGTTCCTGGCAATTCTTACGCACTCCGCGTCTTGGTCGGCGGCAAACACTTTGCCGCTGAATTTACGTGAGACTTTCTCTATTTCCATTAACGCAGGGGCTATGAAGGTTTAATAGACCGTCGATGAGTTATGTCTGATTCTATTCGAAGAACCGGAGACTTCAAGTGTACCTTCATCAGAGACGAACTTTACTTGTTGAACAGCAATAAAAAATTGCTTAATGCAAAAATATTGCTATTTGCCATCGTTTTCATGTATAGTTTTAATATAGACATATTCTCGTATTAATTAGGATGAATTTTCAGTTAATTTCGAAAAGCGATCGATTGCAACATCTGCGTTGCTTTCAAGTAATCGCGAAAGCACGCTGTTTTATTCGATATTTACGTAGACATTATATGTACAGATGAAACATTTTCAGTGCTTGAAATGTTGGGGCGAATATAACAAAGCGAAAAGATCGCCGATTGGAGAAGTTCCACACTAGTCTGTTTTGAGATCTATCTAACCGCGGATATCTATGAACATATATCTGTTCGACCGTGTTGCTTTCCTGTTATTATTGCAGCTTTCTATCTTATATCCATGCACTAAACGGTCAACGTACGCCTGTTCAGTCCGATCCTGAGAATAGATACAATGCTTCTCTTTTTTTTTTTACTTCCTATTTATTCCCTTCTTCGACAACGTTGCGGTAGATCGAGGTACTACGGCCGTGACATCGATTTTGAGCTGGAAAGTTCTCGGCAACTGTCAGACTTCACGGTTGCGATGAATAATGCGGCGGCACTTTCCTCTGCACCCGTTATATATTTCATTATGAAAAGATACTTGAGAGAGACGTTTAACGCTCACAACCGCTCGGAAATTGTGTTATAAAAAATTTCGATAGAGTCCTTGATAGTTGTAAATAGAATTATAGCACTGAAATAATCTTAGTAATAACATTCTTTTGTTTATATTATAATTCGAGATGCCACAAAACCTTGGAAATGTGTACTGACCCATAATAAGATAATATACGTCGAGAGTGATTACAATATCAGTTCAGCATATCGAAGTTATTTCATCATAAAAAACGTGATGAGAGCGCACGATAATAAATATTTAGTAGCGTTATTAAGTAATCAATCGGGAGCGGACAGCATATGCAGTTTACAACAACCTAACGAACTCGTCCATTATCATAATTTAATCACATAAAGTAATTCCAATGGAACCGTTCGATATATTAATTTCTGGTAGATTCTCATCGATGCATAAAAGAAAGATAGTCTATTCTCTCGTTAGCCACTCAGCTCGCCGATCGCAAATTAATTCCGTCATCCGACAACGCCCAATTAAGGTATATGAAGCGTGAAGATAGCAATCGTCTTCCTTCAGAAGCTACTTTGCATAAACGAAGAAATGTGTGTGCGCGCCTAAGCTACTTATGCATTGTTCTCTGTACATGACGTAACAACGATTATCATATTTACAGTAAAAAATGTGCTCAAGAAGTATCCATAAAATATTTGAGTTATAATCAATAAATTAAATTAGATTTCCGCTAAAAATAAAAAAAAATTAGATATTATTGTATAATTAACAACTTTTACCGATTTTTTTTATCGTTTTTGCAAAATGATCTACATATAATAACACGAAAATTTTATGACAACAATTTTTTCATGGATCGCAATGACAAAATGTTTATATAAAAATTAAAAAATATTTTGTTTGTAGATTTTAAATCACGTAGCATCTCTTCATGCCAGTTCTCTGACCTCTTTCAATCACATTCAGAAAACGGAAATTTCTGTCGGATATCAGTAACAGACGGTTTGATGTTTTCCACGAACCAGAGCGATACTTCGAACACGAAGCGCCATTGTTTCCTCTCGAAATATCATTTGTTCTACGCAACGACTAAGGAAACAATGGCCGGAACGCCCGCAGGTTGTTGACTCGATTGTCACCGGCTTCATTTTTCTTTTTTCTCTTTCTCACTTTTTCTTCCGCTCGCTAAAGCGAGCAGGTACAACGGCAATTTTAGAAACGGTATTAGCTTAATCGTTATCATATGTATCACACAAACAATAACGATGTAACACCTCAGGCAGCTCGAATTATCGTTTACAATGTTGATTTTCGTAATAGAAGCACAATCGACCAACGGATCACCTAAAAAACAAGTACGCGATGTACAAAATCATAATCTTTGTAGTTTGTTACTGAGCAATGATGAAATTAACAAGTGCTGTAAATATGTCAAGCAAAACTAATTGGGTAATTTGCATATAATTATACCCATTCGTCGAGATAGTACATAATGTAGTTTTTAATGCGGAACGGGCAACCTGTAAAACGGTCAATTTTCAGTTATAGTACAGACCTTCAAATTGTACTCGATCACTTGATTTCATCGTTACTCTGCATCAAGGATACCATTAGTTGATACTTTATTACTTGAAAACACGTGTAACTTGCTCCATTATCATCATCATCAATTAAAACTTCACGTCGCATTCGTTCGATGAATTATTTATTACATTTGTGCAACCGGTGCTTACCCTTTAATAGCGTGCAATAAAATTTTTTGTCCGGACAATGTTACATCTTCACGAGCAATTTGATTTCATTAAAAGTATGACCATGTCGCAGTAAACATTAAACTTCGATATCAACGATATCACTATGCAATATATCTCTATGACTCTTGTCTTTCTGCCCTGAATCAATGCGCGATACGAAATATTAGATCACATTAATCTCCCATTAATATCAGTTATCTCAAAATTATTGACATACTCGATATGCATTTAGTCTATCGTCAATTTAAAGTATCCGCAGTATAACTTTTATTTTTTATCAAGACATTTTCTGTTTATACGTTATGTAAAGAATTTGTAAAAATAATATATGTTTTCAACATAAATAATAATTTATGTCGAAAATACACATTATTTTTACAAACTTTTTTTTATATAAAAACAACAAACTTTCTCGATAAATAAAAAATAAAAAATACTGTGGCTGCGTTCAGCAGAGAAAACAGCTTTGCAACAGTTGTAAAATTCTTGAATACGATTGATTTTTGTTTTTGATTCCTCATGGATCTAAATTAGTCATATTGAAGAATTTTACGACAGTTGTGAATCTACTTTCTCTGCTGAACGCAGTCTATGGGAAATTTTGAGAAACTGATATTATAAGAAATTATATTTATAGAATACATTGTTGTGTAATGAATACAGAGTTTCAATATGCTTTTGTAATTTTGCTTTTTTTTTCTTCGGCTATTGTAACGATTGTTCCATGTTCGACTGCCAATACGTGACTTTCATTGTGCCCACTGTCAGCAAATGGTATTTCTTTCCGGTGTTTTTACAATTCTTTACGCTGTGCGTTTCTGATTGCTTAAATAATTGCTTATTGAAGAAGAATTACGTAGTACATGACAACATATTTCTTTTTTACAAAGAGAATCAGTGTAAAAGACGTATAATTAGATATACACTTAACACGAAATCAGCATTTATAGAAATATGAAAATACATTTTTTTTTATTTTAAAAGCGGTAACAAGAAAATTAATTCGTGTTTATTATAATATTATTTATTTGATTTTAAACAGTTGTATATTGAGAGACAAAAAAATATCAAATAAAAAATAATTTAAATAAAATTAATTTTTTATACACGCGCGCGAGAGTTGAATTAAGATATATTATATATTATTGAATGAACTCTTCCATGAACAGCTACAAGTTTTGGTCCAGCTGTTAAATAACATTGTATTTCCGGATACCAGGAATCGTACTACTATTGCAAAAGTGGTTGATACGAAAAAGAGCATCGTAGGCCAATTTCATCCGAGCTGCTTCGGCTGCCCTCTTCGAAACCAATATCGCAATGTTCGCCGCGGAAAGTTCGTCCGGTAATGCCATACAATATCTACTCCAGCTTCCATTACTCCGCTCCAACCGTGCCTTGTAGCTTTCCTCTCCCCTCCAGTTCTAGATAGGCTTCCCCTCCCAACCGTGCGACCGCCGCCACCATCTCCTCCTCGTCCTCTCTACCTCCATGAAGTGCCGTCCACCTCCACCGGGTTTCGCTTCCTCTCTACCTCCGACCTCCGTGGACCTCCATCCGGCGGGCAGGAGGAGAGGACGGAGAGGTGGAATAGCCCCGCGGAGAAGGAGGCTCGAAGGCGAGAAAGGAAGACGGGCAGCGCACTGAAAGTATCCGAGAAAGGAGGATGGATCGCGCATCGGGAATCGGTGAGAAAGAAGGATGGTCGCGCGAGACATCGGGACGGTCGGCACACGGCAGGAAAGGGGAGAGGGGACGAAGGAGACATGCCGAAGAGAAGAGGAGTTTGAGGGGGTTGGCTGCAGGCACCGGCGTGGTCGTCGTCGTTTTCTTCTACGTTGTCGTCGTCGTCGTCGTCGTCCTCCTCCACCTCCTCCTCCTCCTCCTCCTCCTCCTACTCCTTCTCGTTCTCCTTCTTCTTGTCGTCGTCGTCGCTTCTCTACCCCTGGCAGGCAGGCAGGCTTCTTCCTTTTTTTCTCCTTTTTCCAATTATCGATAAGACGGAGACGGCGCAATACCGCGACGGTGCTCCGAGAAGAGGAGTAGGTAAGCGTTCTCTCTCTCGACTACTCTTCTCTCATGATATCCACCACTACCGACTGCCGTCGGTACACCGCTCTTTCCCTCCCTATAAACGGTACCTCCGCGTCCTTCTTCGCTCTGTTCCACCCCTCTCTCGTCTGGTTTGCTCGCGCGATAAAATTGCCTCCTCGGTCTTGTTCGATGCTCTCTTCTTCCTTCCCTTCTTCTTCTTCCTCTTCCTCCACGTCTTTCTCTTATTTTCTTCTCTCGTGTTTTTCGCGTAATGCGTGGCATAGCTGAAGGGCCAGCGGAACAGCTAGGAGGAAAGAGACGAGGAGGAGGGAAAGTGAGCCGACGTGCACAGGAGCGCGGGAGGAGCTGGAGGAGACGGTGGAGGAGGTCGAAGCGATTTAACACGATTGGCCGGTAGGAATAAACTGGCAACACGCGCATTGGTTCCATCGGTTCCATTGGCTATCGGGGCTCGTCGCTTTCTCTCGCGCACCGGCGACGTTTCTATCGGGCTGACCGACTCCTTCTTGCACCGACGCGACCCGATCGATCTTCTCTTTTGCCACCCCTTTCCGCCATACAACCGGACCAGCTTTGATTTTATGGTAGCACGGTGAATTGTTCGCGGCAATGATCCCAAAGCTGTTCCCAGGCTATTTTTCCGTTTCCACGAACACGACGTGTGCGCGGCGCACGATTAACGAGCGCGTATATGCGGGACGACGTGAGGATCGGCAATTGGCGCGATTTCTCGGACCGCGACCATTGTATTTCCGGCTGTTGAGACCAAGTTAATAATCGTTATTGTCGCTGCGTGGTACATCCGTCGTTCCCCTACCTTCAAATCGTCGCGATTCCGTGTTCGACACAATCGTCATTTCGATTTCAAGTACAATTGCGCTGAATACCGCGTTCAAGCGTCAGCCTTTTAAATGATGACGCAAAGCGAGGCTTAAGAACAAATTGAATTGAATAAAACTGTTTCCGCGTACAAAAATATTTTCTCGTTTAAATTTTACACGAATCCACCAGAAATTATTCTCAGAACGTTATCATAATTATTTTTCTTTTTTTTTTTTTCGTAATATGAATATGCAGAAATCGCTGTCGTCGCCTTATCATCATCGCCTTAAAGTTATTTGCGACGCGTCGTATCAAACACTAGTAATTTCGAAAAGTACGATATATATTGGACATAGAATGCCTGTTTACAACAATCAATTCTACCGATATGTATCAATCACCCCTAACGATCTCAAGATGAGCAAGGGTCGCGTCTCGACTGCAAAAAGATTAATCGCTCGGTAGGAAGGTGCGAAAGGACAGGTGTGCCCGACCCTCGGGAGAGGCTTACGCCTAGCATCGTATTATTTCGCGACGCAAGATATTACTCCGACCGGCGTTGGCGGGCTTCGGTACGCTCGGTCGGGCGCCATGTTTGATTGCTCGACGTCGTTGATCGCCGTCCGGCAGGAATTATCATAACTCATCCGGGTAATCTAGCCACCGACTGGAAGAAAGCGACACCGTCACGTGGGTGTTATTTACCCGACGCGATGAGGGAACTTTTGAGTCATGGTCATCGTGTGGCTGACTCGTTCGTATATTGGACTTTATGTGTCTCGGCATTAGAGACACGCGAGAAGAAGAAAGAACGAGGGAATGGACAGGAATAAGTTACAGAGATGAGAAGAGTGAGAGAGAGAGAGAGGGGGGAGGAGAAGTTCCACGGTATAGTACCGAAATTGATTGCTCGTGTGATGCCATTGATATTGTGTCTCGCCGCGGTTGAATTTAAGATCCTGCGGGCTTCGTAATGTATATAGCGAATCCGAGAGAGCCGGACTTCTTCTCACAACGCGCTCGAGATAAATTACAGTTATTATAATTTCTCAAATTTGAGACAGCCATTACTGCGATCGATGATGCGGCGCAAATGCACGAATGATCGACGCAAACGCGCGCGTTTCCGTCCGCGTATACGATTTCTACTGTGCGCGGGATACTATATACAGCTCCGCGACCGCAAAACTTCCTTCATATGCCGAACACTCTCTTCGCCGGCGAGCCACCGCGAGACTTTTTCTTGGTGGCGTACACCCGACAAAGGTCAGAAAACTCCGGGTAGGTGATTTCGAGGTGGTCCGAGGTCAAGCTTCTTTGACCGCAGAAGCACGGAGAACTCGGGTATTTTGCTCCGTGAGTCTCAACTTCTCCGTTTTCCGCCCCCCCCTCCCTTTTCCTACCACTCGCTTCTGTTTCCCAACACGGTCCGCGTCCGTCCATCCGTCCGTCCGTTCGCCGGTCCCCTCCGCTTCACCGGGTCCGTCTCGCGGCTGACTCCGGAGGCGTACGCCGGTATTATTTATCTTGTGAATACCAAACACGCGCCGGCGCGGCATTGTATTATAATTTACTTACCGACGTTATAATTACAATTCTGTACAAGTGACCGGTGGCAGGGCGCACCAAGGTCCGTACCTGTTACCGTACCGCAACTACCCGCTTCCGCGTAGCTTCGTCCCGGTGGGCACCTCCACCACTATCGCCGCCGCCGCCGCCACCATCGGCTAGCACGCATCGCGCGGAGGCCCTGTTTGCACAGGCCGGGCCATAATATTCAATTCCAATTCATCCAGTATTAACCTTGCCGCGGAATATAATGGGCTACCCGATACCACCGGTGTAACTTTCACGCACCTAACGTGTATACCGAGTACCGGGGAGAATACCGCTGAGTACCAGGCGAGTGCCGCTGCGTCGTTACGAATGCTGGCTGCCCTGGAGCGAGCTTATTTGATCATTGTACGTTGGTGATTATATCCAGACGAATGTGCATCCTTTTTGGCCATTGTGTTGCCTCACGGCGCGTTTCGTGTTGTCTTACAGAGGGATTTTCACTTACACGATAAGATTAATATAATCTCACTTCTCGAGCGATACTGCTGAAACTGAGTGAAGGATTTTAAGCCAATTTATGTTAAATACAAAGAGAGAACAAAAAGAAGAAATTTGCTTTTAAAATGTATTTAGCTACAGATACAGATTTGAAAATAATTTTGTTGTGCGATTATCAAAATAATTATGTGTAAACGTTCAAACTGATTGCTAAAATGTCAAAACTTTTTGCAATATTATTGTCATGCTCGGACTCCTATATAATTATTTCGATAGTTTAACCAAATTATTTTCAGACCTATTTTTAATTATTATTTCTATTTTAATTGCTTCGATTTAATTAAATTTTTAGATACTGCGACAAAACCGTGTATTTTTTCAGTGTACGTAAAATCGATCAATTTAATTAATCCGAGAACTACTTGTCTTTATAACTAGGGACTTTCCCGATTCCTTAACCACGATCTTAATCATACTTGCGATAATATGGCTGCAGAGGATTAGAATAATATCGCTGATGTAAACGTAGCTATGTAACGACTCTAACCGCATAGCGCTTCGCTATAATTTCATTGTAATAGCGATGTCGTGTGGCTGAAACGGTGCTGGCTGAGGAAGTCGTTCTTCGTCCTGGTATACGAAGGTCGTTTAGAAACGATCGGCGAACGATTAGTATCGAAGAAGAAGGGACGAGCGCGCATCTGGCGCACCTGACGGTCAGTCCTACCTTCTTGTCTTGTTCTTTCTCTTCTGTCTCTGTCTCGCTCTTGGTTCCCCACAACCCTTCGACACAACGTGCATCAGCAGATAGACGTTGGGCCTCGTAACGTCCACTTCTTAATGATCGTTATTGAAATTTTACTGCTTCTTAATTAGGAATTAACGACTGGTTGCACTGCAGCCCCTGTCGTTAAGAAATTAGCGAGATGGACCTCGTTGCTTGATAATCGGGCATTCCTTTCATTTTTTTTACTTTCAATTATGTTCTATATCTTCAAGACGTTGTCTAATCTACAAATCTGATATCATCCCTTATAAGCTAAAGATATTTCAATAATAATTTAATAATGAATAAAACAGTGTTTGAAGAAATTACGAACTTCAGATGCTTATTATAAAACATATAGTTACAGGAACGTATCTTTGGAAACACATTTATTTAACTGTAATTGACTATATGATTTTATACTGTCTTTTTACTTGCCATAATTTAATATGATTTAGTGTAATTGTTTTCATACACATAAAATTTTAAAACATTACATAAATTATAAGAAATTTAACTAATTCTTAAAAAAAAAAAAAAAAAAACTGGATACAAATATACTTTGTAAGAAACGAAAATAATAAAAAAGATTTTCTTCATGTATATACAAGAAAGACACATCTGTTCACAGTTAACGCTATTCTTCGTTTGCACGCGGCCACTTTCGATTATGTAAAAAAGTCGTGAAAGTACGCGGGAGAAGCGTACAGCGTCGTAACGTGAATTTTTGTGAATAATCACGATAACATCTCCTCCCCGCACGAACATATTTTGCCGAATCTTACCGGTCGATCTGCGGCTTACTTACGAAATAAGTGTGCGCTAGTGCGTAGCGGGCATTACGAATTCGTGCGTAGGCAATAAGAAGTACCCGTGGCGGCAATAAAGGAAGACGCGTCGGAGTGGGTTGCCTTGTTCACTTATGCGAACGGCGCCGCTCGAGTGACTTCTCGAACGGAATTTCACCGACATCTGCGTGTCCTCCGTGGCTTCCCTTCGGTTTCCTCACCTGATCGCCCCGCTTTACATTGGTGCACGCACACACGCACATACGCGCTGCGGAATACGTTTTGCGGAACGTCGAACTCGTGACGACTCGAAACGTAAAGGTGCTGCGTCAGGGGTGAACGAGCACGACATACGGAGAGTCAGACTCGCGTATATTGACGTGACCACGCTGCACCTTTTTGCCGATTCAGTAACCGACATCCGTCGGTCCTTTTATTAACGTTACGTATGTTTATGAATAAGACAGGATACGCTGATGTAGAGCTTTCGCAAATAATGGTTCATGATCAAGGTTCGGAGAGTCGACGATAAACATAATGAGACAGCGCTGTAGGTTTCGCCGACTGATATTTTTACAATACTTGGTTTTATTATTTGACAGATGGAACGAGTAATAAACGAGTGTAAATTCAACGTATCTTTATGGATTGGAGTTGTGCCATCGAATTATTAGATAATCTGATCGTGAAAATAAATTTTTTTTCAACATTGTGATTCTTTCACATCGTGATGTTATCAGCCAACGTACGCACGGCATACAAACGACGAAGAATGGACCTACTGTAAATTTTTAAAATAAACTTCCTCAGTGTGAGAAGCACACACACGATCGACAAGCTTGCGTGCACAGAAAACCGTTCTGCCGCCTTCGAGTATGTAGGAAACCGGAAGTTTTTCTTGGCGATAGCGCGAGAGGGAACGTGGAAAGGGGGACGTGTTCCCTCGGTGGCCGGTATTCGGAGTACAGGTGTAAGCTACCTGCCGGCGGTACCATCTACAGAGCGGCCCCCGTTAAGGGAAAGCTGCAGGCGCGATAAAGAGTTCAAATTGAAAGTTAATTTTCTGCAACCCGTCCTCGCACACCTCCCTATACTATGGCCCTTCTCCTTCTCACTTTCTCTCATTCTCTCTCTCAACCGATAATGGTTGTGAGTATCCACTTTATACCTATCTACCTGCTGCTGTTGCTGCCACTCGTCGTCTCGGCGCATGAGTCGCACGAGCCGAACCATCGATAATTAATATCTTCAGCTCGTTTCGGCCGGTGCGTTCTAATTGACGATCGCAATTAGTTCCGGACTATATAGCAGCTCCAATCGGCTCGACGGGCGTGGAGTGCCCAAACAATTCAATGAGTTCACGCTTCCGTGGAATAAGCCAATGGATATAAGCGTGTGCTCAATCTCTTCCCTATTGTTCAGATTATAGGATTACAGTAGAAATAGTATTTGGAATAAAGATATTAACATCAAATGGTGTATGTAAGTTTACATAGGGCAAATAAGGATTAATTACAAAGTTTATTTATTGGATTACATGTCGAATATTACAAATAAATGTTCGTCCCCCTGACGAAAGATCGATTAAAGATTTTGAATTATATATATATATATAACATTAAGGTGTTTCTTAACGTTTTCTAACTAGCGATCCTTGACATCTCGTTAGCTAATCAATTTATCGATCCGCGTGTGTGCAACAGTCGCGAAATGTTGATACGCCCGGCACGCGCAACCCCTCATTGCGGTCAAGGGATGGCGGAGCTCGTGGTCAGGTTCCTCGAGTCCTTCCTGCCTCTCGGAAACAGTTCGTATCTCGGGGGCCCGTACAATTCGTTCTCCCGCTTTTCCGCAGGGACTATTAACCCCCTCCAGCAACGTGTGAAAACGGCTGTAAATTTCAGCGGCACAGTGTAATGGGTGGCAGGACTTTAAGGATGTATAATATGAACAAGGGGCACTCCTTCATCCCCTTCTCCCCCCTACCCGTCCAACCGTCGGGTTCTACTCGCGACTCCGACACCCTCGCACGCGCGTAAGAATGTGTAGTAATATACTCCGCGCGCTTGAACCCCATCCACGGACGGCGAAAGGGGTAAGTAAGCCTGGTGCTCCTACGGCCGCATAAACATAAATTATCAGCTGGTAATTACGAGAGATACAGCTAACCTCTTCCTCCTACCATCATCTAACGGCACCATCAGCGGCGCGTGGTATCGCCACCTCGTCGTTGCCATCCTCGCTTTCCTTTTCTTCGGAGAGGAACACCGCCGCCTTAGGCGGTGGGAAAAGTCTCAAGCAGGAGGGATGCAACAGCTCCCTTTCATCCTTAAGCGGACGAAACAAAATTGCGTGGACCGCCTAATTGTTATATACATTCCATTAGGTTAATTGCTGAATTAAGACTTCTGCTCTGCGTGCGGGTTCTCGTGCGGTATGTGTGTGTGTGTGAGTTATGATCGAGAAGATAATGGGCGTTATAAAGAATAACGATTTGACTGTTCTAATGACTCCATTAGCTACAATAATATATACATGATGTCGCACATTTGGAAAGGAAAAATACGAAGAATTCGCTCGGTATATACATACAATATATAATAATAATAATGAAACGAGCACTTGATCGCGCTTCAGTTATTCATTTGTTACTTGTATTCTTATAAATATTATTGATGATATCGATAAGGATATCGAATATTGCGCACATTGTCTACAAGACAAGTCCATAATCACGACTCTTCTGTGGAGGTTGCTCCATTCAAATTAGCTCCAATCGGGACGCCGCCGGACGCGACTCTCTGTCGTCCTTTTATCGGTTTGTAGGATTCCTCCATATCTCTCTCTCTCTCTCTCTCCTGCGCCGCACGTGATTACCCTGCGTCCTGTGGGAGGGCAGACACACAAAACATAATGCGGCGTGCGTAAGTCGAAGAATCCGCGCCGGTATGGGTGGCGGACGCGTGTGTCAGGCATCCTCGGGTCCTCCGGGTCCTTGCACGTAGCATCGGCGCGCGTATGCGTGTGAGTAATTAAAGAGAGCGACTGTCACATCCGGCGACCCACGCGAGCAGGGTGCGGCCCCGGCGTTCGCTCTCCCTGTTCCTCCGTAGGTCGCCGTGCTCTTTCTTCTTCGTCTGTCCCCGTTGGGCAGCCCTGTGCCACGTCACTCTGCCACGTCTCTCCCCTGTCCCTCGTCCTACGCTCTGAAGCCGTCTCATTTTCAAATCCTCCCGGCGCGGCGGCGTCGCCTCGCCGGATTGCGCAGTCGAATCTGCTGCGGCGCGGCGCCTCTTCGGCGAGCGACGAGATTAACTATAGCACAAGTCGAAGCGATATAGCGGATCCACCAACCTGATCATTATACGATTTCGTGTCGCGCTCAATAATCGTGCACTGTCTTCCTCGCGAAACTTAACGATAATTGTCGGTGAAAAAGCAGCTTTGTCTTTTGCGGTCACGTTATGCGAGCGCAGTCACATGCAATCGATGTACGGGATAAGAATTGTTGAATTGTTAATAATAATTAGCTTTGTGAAGAAAAGATGAGATTTTCTCGCGACATATTTGGAATTTGCACTTGAATACCGAAACGAATCAAGAGAACCATGACAACCGAGTTACCCATTATTAATTATAATAAAAAATAAAACTGCGAGACAATGCGTGTCGATGTATGCGTAATTTACCATAATAAATGTCCAATAACGTAAAACAAAGGAATATTAATTCTCAAGTCGGTAGCGATTCATGACTTCGCAGGTGAAAGATTGTATTCTTTTCATTTTGATAAAGTTCTCGACTTTCCCATCCGCCTCTTGAAGGCAAGGGGGTAAGTACATAAAAGATAAAGCACCGCGGAGGTACCGCGGACCTGCAATGTTGCATTCAGCGCGTGCCTCGGCTAATAAATAATTAAAACTTTTGTTTCGAAGGTAGCGGTGATGTATGGCCTCTTCCCGGGTGTCCCAGCCGCTGAATAATCGCACTTTATGAATTAAGGTTATGCTTTATGTTAAAAGATTCGCCCGGCATCTGTTTCTAATTACCCGTTAATGGCTATAGCGCCGGCAGTAAAGCATCCGTTACCATAAGCTCTACCCACCTATTGTACTCCTACCGACTAATACGTTCGCGACAGTAAGAGGCAGCCACTTAAAGACACTCACATGACATGACATAAAAATGTCATAAAAAATCTTTCCTTACAGTTAGTTATATGACTCTTCAGATTTACCTACGCGTGTCCTATGAAATCCGAAACTTTAATCTTTAATAAGATTTATTTTTAATGTTATCACATCTGAAAGTAGAAGTATATACCGATCACAAACTTTTAACGATTGATAACATTTTGATTATCGTAAAATTCAATTAACGCTTAATATTAGTAATGTAAAAAATCAGTAGGATTTCTTAGAAGAATATCTCGAAAGTTTACTCGCGGTAGTGAAAAATCTTAGGAAAAACGGAGCTCTTTGTGTTGATGGGTCAAAGACTGGGAACATTGCAGCTCTCTTGTTAACTCGCAGCTAAGGAAGGGGATTTCGCGTAAGATATGCCAGCAGTGGTTATCTCGCCTCGTACCCCATTCAACAGTAAATCAAGGATTTCTTTTAACGAGCATTAATTGTTTTTGCGATAGTGAAAATTGCCTGGTGGGACAGTTAAAGCAAACGACGATTGCGCTCGATATTGCCTGTCGAGTAGCATGTAAATGGTCCTTTCGTTCCTACAGAGATGCACGCTTAGTATTTTTCATGTAAGAGTTTAAAATGTTTTTTTTTTTTATAACAAATTGGAGAAAAGGAACGTCTCTTTTACCAGATATATCCATGATCGGTATAAAAAATTATTGCAGAATTGATTAATTATTTTGTACTTATGAAATGGTTATTGAAATTTTTACTGAATTTCTATTAATGTATTACTAGTTTAAAATACTATTATATACGTTTATATTTACTTCCGTGTTAACTGAGTCGTGTTTTAAATAATTATAAAAAAATGGTTGCTATATCTCCTCACGCAGACGCCTCTGACATTTCCCACTCTGCAAATTCACTCTCGCGTTTCGACGAGGATAAACAATCGCAGACGAGAACCTTCCTCGTCGTCGCAGTTAGCTGCCTAGAATTACTTTAATGCCAGGCACAATGTATGCCACCCCGGCTAGGAACATTATCCCAATGAGGGAGAACAGGCGACGCTGGCGGTGCCCGAGAGGGAAGGAAGAAAAGAGGCTCCCAATAGGAAGAGGAACACGTAGGAGAGAAGGAAGGAGGTCCTCGGTAATGGTATACAGCGGGGAACACAACTCTTTGGCCCATAGATCAATGGTTGGCAATTATTGTAAGTTCATTAGAGCCAGCACGTTTCCTCCTTCCACGTCTGGTTCCCCTAGTCCCCGGCATTTCTATCCGACGTTCTCCATCTTCCATCCTCACCCGCCTCTCGCCATGCTCGGAAGAAGTCACCGCGACCCCACGCCACCCTTCTCCGCCCGCTGCCGGTCCGAAAACCCCCTCTCGCGAAGCTGAAATTGCGACATTCCGCGCGAAACGCCGAAACTATTTGACTCTGTAATTTGTGATTGTAGTTTATTGTGCGGATAGACTAACGGACCGGGCGGTGCAACGCTGTTGCTCAGCTTAACTCCCCGGGCGACTCTTCCGTGCAATTCCAACGGCGCCGGGGTTGAAATTCCTTCGGAAGTACAGCCACACGCGCGTAGCGCACGTTATAGATAGCGTGATCTTTGAAGATACCCTCTTGAGCCACGACAGATTGATGACTGGGTAAAAAACCCTCGGTGACACTCGCTACATTGACGATGCAACGGTTTGGATTAAAATTGTAGCCGCGATCATGAATCGTTTCTAAGTCCGTAGAATGTGCCATAGTGTTTGTACTGTTTCACGATTTGTATGAAAATGAATTTCGTATCACGGTTTAGTCAGAAGAAGCCTAGCGGTTTTTTTTTTATGTATAAATAGTGATACCCCATACGCCTCTATAATAACACGTTATGAAAATTGTTTTTTGATTCTTTCATAAAGTTTTTAAATAGCAGATTAGCTCGTATATATACGCCTAATGTATCAACGTATTCACGAGACATTCGAAATCCGAATGGGCTATTCGCGATAATGACGATGCTCCGAAAGATGCAATAGGGCAATTACCGTCTCCCCCCCTGCCAGTCGCGCTGTGTGACGACACGATGAAAATTGTCATTACGCGAACTGGCGCGACAATTATCGCGGCGTTCACGATTGCAATTTGCCACCGTCTGGGAACGGTCTGGGATTACTCAACGAATCATCTTGTAACTTTTAACTACCAGCCAGAGAGCGCGGAGGGGCTTCGCCGACTGAATTCCGCGCACTCCAGGAATCCGGAGGAGAGGCAAAACGCAACGCGAAATCTCACGTATATCGACTGCACTATTTTTTTTATAGTTGATTATTTATTACGTTGCAATATTTCAAATTTTTATTAAGGGGATGACGGTACTTTTTAAATCGCTTGTAAAATAAGTATATCATTCTGTCTAATCTCTCCGTAACAATTTGTAAGAGCAACGATAACGAATCGTTCGCGTAACAACGGAATCCGTTGTCACGCCGGGCGCGCGTCTCGCAATTTGTGAAGCACAATAACTTACTTTATTTATGGGTAAGATTGTGCGGGGGGCAGATATGAATATGTAACGCATTTTGCTGATTGAAATTTTCCTAAGATTATTTTCTACGAACCCCTCGGCGTGTCTTTACCCGTCCGACCCCTCCACCTTTTGCTATTGTTTTTTTCCTGCTCGCGCATTGTCTACATCACATTCTTCGGGAACACCCTCTCTCGACGTAGAGTTTCGCTCCTAAAGCGCATTGATCCAGTAATTTACCGTGTTACGGCACTCGCGACATCGTTATGAAGATTACAGCCGCGAAAAAGTGTTGTCGGAATTACGAGCGTGCCGAGAAGTGGGTATAATGCACGCGTTTGTAGAGTCGGTGCTCTTTTGTAATAGAAATTACCCGTACTTGGAAGAAATGAAATAGCGATGTGCCAACTGGATCACCAGGTTTCGTGATTTATACAGCGCCTCTCCTTCGTAAAATGCATTTGTAAATCTTAAACTTCTTATTGACAAAATATAGTTTCTATGCCGTTAGTAATGAAAGAAATTCTTGCACACATACTGATTTTTAGAATCACGATTTTCGATTAATTTTGGATATAAACTTTATATTACCTTTTTTGATAGAAATTTTTTGATTTATTATTAAAATATATATGAAATTAAAAACATTGGAAAATAATAATGACGTTTAATTAAAACTATGCTATGAAGAATTTGTTTTCTTTTTTCTGAACACCAGTCTACGTTTCTTGTATTTCTTTCTGATTATTATCAGAAGGACAATAATTTCTGGGAGCTAAGACACGAGATAAGGGGCGAGACGAAAGAATACTATTAGATCTTTATTGCTGATTCACGTCGGTACTTCTCACTCGGCATTTAAAGTGGAGGAACAGGGTGCGATTTTAAAAAGGAGCTTTACCACGTCGCATCGCTCGGTAGGAAAAACAAACCACGCAGGTAACAAGCACCCGAGGATAGGGTAAGACGAGGTGTGACGGCGCGGGGGCGAGCCCTGGCAGGATAACAATTCTTTTCCACGACGGTGGAGGACCGCGGCCGGGAAATTAGCATCGATAAATTTTCCGGCGCGTCGTTCCGCGTTGTCGACGACGACGACGACGGCGGCGGCGGCGGCGGCGGCGGCAGCGACGATGGCGATAGCGATGGCGATGGCGATGGCGATGGCGGCGGCGGCAACGACGACGCTGGCATGGATATAGCGCCGCGAAAATGACATGATGATGCATAGGCGACTGTTTTAAGAATTATTTATTATTTATTGCCGCGAAACCTGCCTCAACGCAGTCTGAACACATACCTCCTGGCATGAACGCCATGCGATGACACAGGGTAATAATTTGGTAGATTTTCACGATACTTATAGATCAGATCTGCTCTCGTGCAAGTAAAATGTTTCCCTCTCTCTCTATTGTCCCACAGAGAAAACAGAAAAAGAAAACACGAAAAGATGGACGTTGTTAGCTGCATTATATACATTTCATTGCAGTCAAGCAGCTGTTAATAACTACAGATGCAAAAATAAGAGGACCTAAATTCAAATATTTTCATATTCTGTTACATAAATGTTAATTATACGTGTCATAATTTTATTAAAACATTTTTTTGAATTAATAATAATCTTCCAAGTGTTTAGTTTGCGAAACATCAACGTTTCTTATTAGGATCAACCGCTGAGTTGCAGCGCAGCGTTTCTATTTCCTCGCGAACTATTTTCTGCATTACGTAAGATAGTATTCCGCATTACGAATCTTTTCCAAAATGCCAGCTCCGCGCAGACCGGCGACGTCGCGAGGAACGTCACGTTCTTGATCTCCAATTATACGCGAGCGTTGTGCGATCGCGCGGGCCGAGAATCGTGGGTTTCCATTATCGCGCGGCTAGAAATTAAAACGCAATCACGTTGGCTTGCAGAACTCCGCCACCGCGTGTTTCGCGCGGCGGCACCGAAAGTCTGTCGAAAGGCGAAACACCTAAGACAGATGTTTCGCCGAGTGCAAATGTTGCTAAATTCGGGCCGGTTGCAATTAGAGAGTGCTCGCACGCGCGCGCGCGCTCGCTTTATTTCGCGCTTAATGAACCCGCGCAACGCGTGATGATAGGCGCACGTGATCGTTTAATTGTTGACAAGCAGAAACGCAAAGAATGTATTTGTGTACTGTTGCTTTATTTGATAGTGTCAGTTACGTTGCACTGCTCTAATAAGAGTTTATGATAGTTTTCGTAATTGGATTGTAAAGTTAAATGAATGAAGTTAAATGCACAATAGCTATGTATAAGAGAAATATACTTAAAACACGTGTAGAGATAAAGTAAATGTCTTAAAAATATTTTATCGTTAATTATATAGCCATATAATCGTACTTGGAAAAATTTATTTTGAAAATGGGGATGAAACAGTATATTTTGATCAATCGATCAGAATTCTGATCATCATAATTGGTTATCTTAACTAGAATTCTGATAGATTTAACTAGAAAATTCTGATTTTTTTTTGTCTATTTCCAATCAAAATTTTAATAAATGAACCAGACTCTTTTTCATATCATTGATTGACAACAATAACAGTTTTATAAAACATAAGAAAGACATCCACGATTGTACATTTTTGTTTCCAATTTTTTTCCGGTATCATACGAAGAATGAAACGTATCATTCCTAAAAGAAAATAGAACTAATTGGAAGAGGGGAGGGTGATGTCCTCTTGAAAGTCACGGACTTCGTAGCAAACAAGACACGTGCTACGATAGGGCGGCAAGACGAAGACGTATGAACGAGAGAAAAACAATGAAACAAAAAAAGAAGAAGCGGGGCTCTTCTAGCAATATCTGGAATTCTAGCTAGAGTATACGAGTTGAGAGGTGTATACTCTATGCCGGAGACTCGCGAAAAATTGTTAGTGCACTTCAAAGATAAAAGGAAACTATTATTTTTTTATAATGAAATGCAAACGAGATATTCGAGCGTGCTGCTATGCCTTCTGATCTAAATCGCACTTCCAAACTGTTTTCATAGAATTTAAGAAAAGATGAGATCCGTATTACACCGTAATTATATAAAAATCGTTACTATTTCCATGAATACAATACGTTTCCGAAAAGGTTGAATTAAACACGGTTTAATTATACACACAAGAGGGGAGAATAGAATAATTAATTAATATAATTATATTTTGTCGTACATTATAAATGAGAAATCTTTTCGTGCACATTACTTTTACGTATTGCGTATCTCGAAACATATACTGCGCTCCATCGAAAGCTAAAATCCGATCTCGCCGCTTTGTATCAAACGCCGAGCTTTATGCAGGTATCCGTAACGGACGCAGCAATTTGAAACGATTTATCGCGAAGAGTAACTTCGCATTATGGATCGCTTAATGCGGATAGACTTAACAATACACAAAAGCGGGGGTTATATCGGGTGAACCTCGCCGAGGGTGGGAGTTAATAGGACCTCATTGTTACAGGGAGGAAATTCGATAATCGCTCGGCATACACGCGCACGCACACTAACCGGTGCACCTTTCTCTCTCTCTCTCTCTCTCTCTACCTCTTTCTCTTCTCTACTCTATTCCTTTCTCCCTCTCTTTTCCTCCCCTTGCTCTTTCTCTTTATCAAGCATTTACTTTCTCTCTCTTCCGCGCGAGTACCACGGTTTCTCCCCATCACCGCCTTAGAGAGAACTTTGACTAAACGCCTCCACGCTTCCTTAACCTCCCCATTAATCAATATTAAATCGCCCAAAACGTTCCTTTGTTTATTGACTGACAGCTAATAGGTTTTCACCGCCTTGACTTCGATGAATTCAACGACGATGGCAAAAACGACGACAGGGAAACTACCGTACACGCCTCCTAGTACCTCCTCGTATTCTGCGCGACGATTAAGCTTTAACTCTCCTCTCAAAGATCCTTCATTGTATAAACGATGTAAACTGCTTTGCAAATCAGCCCTGTCCGCCCGTCGTCACCGTTACACCTGCGAGAACGTTCACGGAGAAAATTACTTCGCGCACGGCGTGGCTTTGTCCGTGCCGATCGAAAGTCGGCGGACTCGTTAACGATAATAAATCTAATTGTTGCGCAAAGAATGAAGCCACATAAATCCATTAGCCGTGATTGTGAGCTCCAGACAAACGCGAGTGCGCGCACGGATGATGTCTGGAGCCATGTGGACGCTTCGGTCTCTGCGAATTATTAATCGGCACAGAGATTGGAAATGTTAGAGCTCTGTTAGCTCTCTGTTACAGCTCCTCAACAACCGAAATTTCAGTAAAATTATTCAGCGCGAATGCACTCGGACGACCAGATACGCTTTAATAAATATTTAATCTTTCAATTACAAGAGTTAATAGAGGAAAGGCTGATGAAGTTACGAAATATCGCTATAAATTCACGCTTGACTTTCACAATTGCATGTAAATCATCCATTTCAGATTCGTATTGATTCGGTATTTGATTCGCGTCAGATTAGCATCGGATTCGACGCGAAATGCTTAAATCTTGATTCACACAACAGCGCGGGTAACGATGATGATCGTTGCGGATATCGGAACTACTATGCATGTCTCGCGCCCTCGATAAAGAACAAATAATCATTGCAAACTTCGGTCTCCGCAAGGACTGCTCAGTGGCGTGCAATCTTCTCAGTTGGTATTATTTCTTAGTCCAATTAGTTTAATTGCATACTCGCGCAGCTGTTGCAACGGTAGACTTTGTAACTGTTGCTAACGGACAAAGAGGTTGTATTGCAGAATGGAAGATAATGACGGAAATTAAAGGAAAGATATCGCAGTTAGGTGCAAATCGCGAGAGAATCATCGTATTGTGTAATCTATATCCCAAGTTGTCCAAACTCGTCTTAGAAGAACAAGGACTTACTTAATCTTTTTCAATTACTTGAATCTCCTCTTGATAGAAAATGCCAGTTTTATAATATCTGCAATATACCTTTAATATGAAATCATTTTTGTTATTTTTATTCACTTTTATCTCGCGCGTACATAAAAAGTTACCGTTATATTACGTATGTCTTGAGTGTGATGTAACTACGTTACAAAAGTGAATAAATCACCATCTGAAAAAAGATCTTTCAAGATATGCAGTTCGAATATCGGGCAACTTCACATGATTTCGGCTCTGTCGCGAACATCAGAGTGCCGCGCTCATTTGTCGGTGACGGTTGCAACTCCCACGATATTGAAGAGTCTCATTAGTGCTGTTTGTTATTGTTTGTGCGCTACTCACTGTGAAAAAGAGTGTGATACGAGAGAGTGCCCGAGGTGTCGCGGTGATCCCGCTGATTCTCACACCTCTTTTACAGCTGTTGGGAGTCATACTAATCCTTCCCTCTCTGCCCCCAAGCTTGTGCTACTTGCCCCCATTTTTGGTTTCCTTTTAAGTATGTTCTTCACAATATGCGAAAGCTTGTTAAATACAAGCATACTTGGAATGATATACGAGGATACGCTGCGCTTCGTGCTCATTGGACGCAACGCGGAAAAGGCTGCGATATTTTCGTCACATTCGACTGCATATTTTATTATGCACCCTTGAATTCTGTTAAAAATGAAACAAAGTGCGATAGATGCTCTTTTCGCATAAATACGATGTAAACAATAGTTTTTGTATTGAATTGTTTTTTATTTCGAAAAATGTATTGTTGCATATCGTCGTTTTTTTTTGTATTTAACAGTGTAATGAATAGAATTATTCATTATACCATTAGATATCAAAAGAGCAATGCTAACCCAAATCTTTGAGTAAAATAACATTTTGTTATTTTTAATTTCCTTGTTTGTTTAAAATTTTTTGTGGTTAAATTTACTCTTACTTATTACAATTAATTTTAAAGTAACGATGTTTATATTAACGTATGTACTTAGTAAATAATAACTACATTTGAGTCAAATTTAATATCTTTCTTCAGTTAAATTCTGTAACTCTGTTATTTATTTAAATTAATGACATATTGAATAATATAAGAAATATAATATAAAACTGATTAAAAATAACTCACATTGGATATAAATTTTGACACTATGAATTTAACAGTACAGCCCTGTCTTCAAATATAGTTATGCATTTTTTTTTAAATATTTTTGAACATGTATTGGATCGGCAAAACATATGTAACGGCATAAATATTATAGAAACTTTACTGAACCAAAACTGTACGTAAATACAATAAAATATTCATTAAATTAATGAAAATTGGTCCAATGAATTTTTTCATAATAATTTAGATTATAAAACTATTATTAGAATTCATTATAAGAATAAATATTTAATTATATTAATGAATCCAGTAATGTGATGTATTAATAAATTAACTTTATTAAGTTGGACGTCAAGTTTGACACTGATTAACGATCATTCGTTGGACTAAAAATGTTTTTCAGTGTTTATTTCAAGAGATCGCGCGATGTCGAACGTTCAAAAATTCTACGGCATTTACATCGAAAATGGCGAAGGCACGGCTGGTTGTTTACCTCGGCCTTAGCCGGAGCAGACAATTACTGCACTCTTTTCCTATTCCCTCCTTCCATCTTTGCCATCAGCGTTCAGCACGCGGCGGCGCGTGCTCCCGCAGTTATCTTGAGATTTGCTGCTCATTAGTTGGCGACCCGTAGATGCGAAGCTTCATGCCGGCTAACAGAACCAAACGCTAGTCTGTAAACAAAGAATTTGTTGTTCCTCCCTCGTTTTCTCCCTCTCTTTCCGCCGAGAAAAACAATTCCCAGCTGTCTTTAGCAATGCTAAACGCCATAAGGGACGAAGAAGGCTGAAGAAGAACGAATCACGAGACCCTCTGCTTTTAATAAAGGGCTGCGATTCCACCTGGTGAGATAATTACATGCGAGTAAAAAGCCTATTATTAGACCGAAAGGTGATAGTTGTAATTTTATCTTTCTTACCTGCGTTGCCCATATTCATGCTTGTCAAACCGTTCCGCTAATTCTGAGGGAATAGGTAATCACTGTCACATTATTGTACAGCTTTATTCAGATATATGTCGTTGAGAATTAAGACACTCTTTGAGAAATTATTTCAACCTTTATTCATGATGCATTTCATACACACATAACGGAAAATATTTTTCCTTTTATTTAAAAAATATTCCCATTTGGAAAAAAGATATGCTGTATAAGTACTTAGTATGTAAGAAGGATAATTTATAATGTAAATTTCTACATGTAATGTAAAATATCTTATCGAAAGACATAGATGACAGACACGGGGTATATCACGCGATGGGGGAGAGATTCGCGAGACATCGAGATTGGATAAGGACGCGCCATGTTTGTTAACGACAGACAGGCACCTTCTCCAAGCCAGCGCAAACGTGTACAGATCTAAGCTGATTCCTCCCTCTTAAAGTTTCCCGGTTTCATCCCCCGTGTTGCACGGCCTCGTCTCTCGCTCCATCGAGCTTTCAGGATTCATGTGTCGGGTCTGCACGAACAAGAGAATAAATGAAAGAGACGGAGCGAGAGAGGATAGAAATGAGTGGAGGCGGGGTAAGGTCGATGGATGTGAGAGCGGGTGAGGCGCGCGGAGGAATATGAAACAATCGCTTCATTGGAAAGTCAAGAATCTCTTGAGCCCGTCGGCGTTTGACTTGCCATTAGGAGCGTCAGTTTTAATTGTGCCTGCACTCTCGTCCTCATCGTTGACGTCGTCGTCGTCGTCGTCGTCGTTGGCGTCGTCGTCGTCGTCGTCTATCTCTTGCAGTCTGTAGCCGAGTCTCAGGTGAAGTGTATCGCCTACTACCCCGCGCGTATATGTCCCGTCGTGTCTACCCACCTACTCTTGTGCCCTTTAGCGATGTCTCATTAGTTGCAGCACTGCAACGGATGAGTACACCCTACTGCCACCCAACTACGCCCGAATCACCCCACCCACCCTGTTCCACCTTTTCCTCTTTACTCCTTCTCCCCGCAACCCATCTAGAAGACCCGTTCCCACCCTATCACTCGACAAACGCTTCCTTACCCGCGGCTACTTACTTTACTTTACACCATCACTTGAAGTGACAGGTGAGACCGAGAGGTTTAGACGGATATATATGATATACCGTTCGATTTCTCGGATCGAAAATGGTTCATGTTGCATTAGTCATTATTAACACACCTTCAGTGCTTATCGGCTTGGTATAATTTAGTATGTTAATATAATTATCGGTATATCTTCACAATGCACACACACTTTGATATTTTAATTATTATTTTAAAATATCTTGCTATTTTGAAATAATCCGATTTCTCTAAGATACTGCAGATTCTCCTTTGTATTGTATTGTTCCTGAATTACGTTACATTGTGATAGATTCCGCGGTTTATATTCTAATTGTCTTTTTTTTTATAAGGTACACGCAATTCCGACAATAGATGATTTCTTAAGCAATTTTAGTTTCTTCGCGGTGAGAGAATAAGATGAGAATTCTCACGGACGTTTACTTAGCCGTTACTCGATACCTGAAACAAGCGGGGACGTTGAGCAACAACTCCGATACGCGCGTAGACGGAAGAAGACTAAGAACGGCGGTGGATACGCGAATGCTAGTAGATAGCTCCGGGCGGGGCCTGATTATTTTCCACTAGCACGTTCATTCAGGTAGAGAGCGTGGCGTGGTGAGGGGTTCAATTGGAAACAGCAATCACTGTTCGCCTGTATTTTGTTCTCTTCTCGGGTGTGCAGCGAAGTCCAATAATAAGCTTTCTCCTATATTGCCTCTTCAGCCAGCTACCCCCGTCTTTTGCCCTCCGCAGCCAACAACGGCACCATCCTTTCTCCCTCCCCCCCCCCTCTTTTCCTTTCTCTCCACAGCCTGGCCCCCGTGCATTGCGCTCTTCCTTCGAGTTTCGAGCGTTTCGTCTCTCGTACGTTCCCCGAACGACCTCGGTTTCTGAGTTCGAGTCGTTTGCTGAGATACATCCAGACCTTGTCTCTCCCATCCGCCCATCTTCCATCGCTGTGCGATGCTCTGTCGCTCTCGAAGCAATGGAGGAATTTCTTCGTTCACCGGCTGACACGACCTGGAAAGGAACGTCATATCATACGAAATACTTTGACAAGCATAAAAAATTTAAGTCAACGAATTAGAAGAGTTTCGCGCATCATCGAAGAATGCAACTAGTATATATCTAAGGAATGTAAGCAATAAAATTGTCGTTTTTAATCTTTTATAAAACATACGAAGAGATGTGAAAGCATAATAAATTAGTAATTTTTTAAATCCGTATAGAGAAGTCCTCTTATGGAACGTGAAAAAATGTGCCATCAGAGGAAACAGGATTGAGGATCAACTCATGGCGCTTGGAGGAAAAGAAACGTCCGATTTACGAGCACGAGTATCGCTCGCTATCTATCCTTGCAGAAGGTTAACAAAAACAGCCATGCTGCTCATCGTTCATGTCTCCTAAAATATTATCGTTATTTCGGAGAATAGTGGTCAGAACGGCGGCGTTGGCGGCGAAGGGCTGGGACGAAATGACGGAGGAAAGGGGGAAATGACAGAGGTGGAAAGGAGAGAAGAGAGAGAGAAAGAGAGGTGAAAATGCGCGGCACGTGAGCGCGCGCGGCGACGTTATATCAAAAGACCAATTACAATAAATTCCGAGGACGCCGTTTACCGCGCCGGAACACGAAAGGGCATTAATTCGCGAGGAATTGTCAGCGGATACGACGATAATGAAACGAATCGGTCTTTTATCGGTCCCCGAGGTACAACTGCCTAAAGTTCAATCGCCGATGACAGCCACGAAAATATCACTTCGTACCTAGTCGATGCAAAGTGTTCACTACGGTCTCGTGCGTTATCACTTTCTGACATTTCAAAGCTGAAGGGATCCAAAGAACCGTTTATTACATCCTTATTCAATCGAATAAAAAGCGTCAAAATGTTTCTGCCATACGCATTGTTAATTTCATATAGATAACTCAAATTATACGCAATTTCAATTATTTTTAATTATTCATAATAAATCGCCCCACTGTTTCTATTTAATAATAAGTCGTTAATTTAATTAAAGCAATGGTGTTAAACAATTAAATTCGAGAAATATATAGGTATATATATTTTAATTTCACTTATAAATATAATTTATTATTTACTTACTAAGTGCACACGTTAATATAAATGTTAGTTGTTTACTTTGAAACTAAACGATTCAACCACAGAAATGGATTGATTTTGAGACACATAAAAGTTAAAAACTGTTATTAAAAATAACATTTTTAATAACAGTTTTAAGAAAATAACTTTGTAATTCGTTAATAGAGAGATATTTATAATGATGAGAATTAATAATAGAAAATTAGACTGCGTTAACAAATGCCTGTTTAATTTACTCAGCACAAAGAAGCATAGCAAACTGAACAGAGATAAGGGATGAATAGAAAATCCAGGTTGCGCCCGGTCCACCTTTAACCGTAAACGGAGTGACGCACGAATTCCACGGATTAGATCATGGCAGTCGGTCGTCTCCCGAAATTAAGTTTACCCTGGCGGCAATTACACGAGCGCTAACGCCAACCCTTTCCCTCGGTAACCGGCACATAAATATATCGATTCAATTCCGTTTCGGTGGCGAATATCTACCGTCCCACCTCTAGCGTTCCCTTCTCCCCGTCGATGCGACCTTCTATAAAAATTTATCGACTGGCAAATTGTTTCGCGCTCGGCGGTCCAGTGCGTGGCCGCAATTCCACGTGTGTGGACAACAGGGTGACCGACGCGCGTGTTTGTGTTCGGCCCTGCGAGAGCGATCCACGAGCATGAACGCGTTTGCCATTGAACAAGGGTGGGCACGCGAAAAGTACAAGAGAATGAAAGAGAGAGAGAGAAAGAGAGAAACGGGCATGTGAGAAGGATGTGGAGGAGAGGAACTGACCGGAGTGACCATCGCTACTCTAAGCTCGTAGTCTGCACGACGTTAATTAACAAAAAGTCATTAAACTTTCTACGACGAGCGGAACGAAAGAGCAGGTCCATATACTGTTTCCAAGGATCGATGTACTCCGTTTATACCCCCAAGTGTATATTTTTTCTCCAAGCAGACGCGACACTTGCATTCAACTTGTGATACAACTTGGCCTTCGTTAACTTGAGCATTGGGACTCAAGTTAACGAACGGACGGCTGAAATTTTGTCGGGCGCAGAGATAGACAGGTAGAGAAAGAGAATACATGTTCGAGTAAACGAAGAATGTAACGGCTAAAGTAAAGGAAAGAATAAGAATAATCATACAATTAAATGCTCAGTTAAGTGCTCTGCAATTAAATGGCAGGGACAAAGAGAAACGTTTTGCTGATAAAAGTTCCAAATTTCGAGCCTATTCAAAAAACGTACTCACATATGTATACACATGCGTTTGCGACCCAAAATAGTTAAAGTGTGCCATGTTCAGATGTAGGCAGTACTCTTAAAATTTTATGACGTGGAACTCGTGATTTCATGGAACATTTAATTACTGTATTAGTAAATAGCTATGGCTTCACACAGAAGTGATATCTCGGATATCGGATAATATTTAGTAGTCGTCATTTCTCTCATTTGTTAATTACCTGATTGATGAGAGAGACGAATAAGACACTCGCATTTATCAAAAATAAGATTCTACATTGATAGTTTAAAATTTCAGTTGCTCCATTGTCAATTAAGAAATGGATGTGTCAAAAAGTACGAATTATTCTGCGGAGAGAGAACAAGTTTCTTTCTTGAGAAAAGATAAAATGAGTTTGCTGAACGCAATTAAAATCCATTAAATATACTCTCATAAAAAAAAAAAAACCGTTCGAGTTAATAGTTACATCGCACTGTGAAGAACACATATTCCTTTCTCTTCCCGTGCCTATATTGTCATTGTTAGTGACGTTGAGTAGGAAAAAGAGTTGCGAGGAGAGTTGTGCAGGAAGGATCGTTTGGGTCGCGATAGCGTGAACGGAGGGGTATGTACCAATTATACGGACAACTATTGTGCGGCTCTCATTAAACGACGCCAACAAATTCGATTACTTCTGGTTTGAAATTTTGCTGCTCGGTAAATGGCAAGCGGCATCACCGCCACCACCATCGATGCTCGAAACGCCGCCACCGCCGCCGCCGCCGCCCTTCTACGAGAAGGGTGGAAAATACGCCCGAGAACCATTTTCCTCGTTTCGAACCTACTGCACCCTCCTGGCCCGCGGAGAATTTATTTTACGACTAAACAGAAAATTAGTGAGCGTTTGGGTTTGCGGTGTTTAGGTCTTTTAGCGCCGCGCCTCGTGGCTTGGCGTCGAGAAATGGAGAAGCGTGCACGGCAGAGGTGTTTTCCGTGTGTGTCAGAAATAATTGACTCTTGTTGAGAGCAACGTTCCGTTATACATCCGACTTATGTATTAAGTTTATATTGCAAAGTGTTTCTTATTTGCTTTAATATTTTCGCTGAAATAGACTTTTGTTGATTATTGAAAAAAATCTGATCTGCAATTTTTTATCTGCATCTGAATATTTTAATTTTAAGATATTTTTTCTATGAATATGTCCAATCAGGAAGTAACTACGATTAAGCGACTTTTTAATTCAAAAATTCGTTGATATCCGATTCGTGTCGTGAAAGAACTTGAAGGAAACATTTTGATTTGTGGTTACGTAATAAGAACGCGATTTGTACGGCTGATTTGATTGAGCGAGGGATCAGTGCGAGCAATTTATCTTGATTACCGACAGATCATTAACACCTGGCTAAGTGATTCACTCGTTAAAATAGACAAACATTTACGATATCGCAGGAACAAGAATAAGATCGGTCGACTTTAATTGCACAGCGAATTAATCAAGCTTGCGCCATCATTTTAGCAGAAGAATATAAAAAGAAAAATATTTAATTACCATCTTTGTGCGAGGGTCGTTGGTAGATTTGAACTTGCGTGCGTGAGAGAAGAGAAGGGGAGGTAATTTATTATTTAATTTTCTAGACGAACAGTTTTTATCTCAGTTTACCGCCAAGCTACCGTGACCGAAAAGCTGCTCTTCCGCGTTATTGCTTAGTAACCTCTGGCCAGTAATGGTTATGTTTGTCATTATCACTATGGTGTACGAATCGTCTGTCCGGACCAACCGACCTTACCCGATGGACTGCAATACTCAAACTCGTTAAGGTCAAAGCAATTTTCCAGCTGTTTACCTATTCGAAACATTTCAATAAAAATTAAACGTGAACGTACCAATTCTCTGTACATGTAATCTATATATAAATTAAATTGTATACGTAATTAAACATACAACATGCTTCGCGAAGAGTCATCGTTTACCCCTTTAAGGAAACTATAAATAGTGAGAAAGTGTAGGAATACATCAATGCAGAATAAGATGTCTAAGGATTGCCCCTACAACGCGACATGTCGCAGCTGTATTTATACAGACGGTTTCCGGCATGACTATCCGTTTAATTTTTCTTTCCCTGATTCCGTGCCTTTCAGAGTAAAACGAGGAAAATATCAGATCTCGAATTTGAAAACATACATTAGTTTCTATAAATAAAATGATTTCTTATACCCAAATGTTTGATTGTATAAAAATTAATGCATTATCTCATAATATAAATTTAGTATTCCTTGCAGTACAGGCGCTCTACTTAGAATCATTTCGCCTTACGGATTTTTGAACTCGCGACGGTATATATTAAGAATTAAAAAATGAAGAGTAAATTGAACTAAGATTAATCTACTTTATAATCTTTGGGGCATTAATTTATTTTTACATAGGTAACTCATAATTATTTTGTTTCCAAAAAAACTAGCGACATAAATATTATTATTGAAAGAGAAAGAGAAATAAAAAATATAGATTTAGAATACAATTGTTTAACTTGTAATTTCCGTAAGTAGAAGGATACCAATATAATGCCAAGAGGCAAAAGAATAATCAGTCATAACTATCAGAAAGAAATCTTTCTTCATTTATGTATAGATTGTTGTTTACCAAGATACCCAAGTATCATCTTAAGCATTAATAATTCGAAGCATTTACTATTGCGTCTCGACGCAGTCAAACACTCGCATGTCGGTAAAGTTGTTTTACATAATATCACTATAAATTAAAATGTATTATGCAAGTTAGTCGGTCTCGTCGACAGCTTCTCCGGGACTTCCAGAGACTCGGTTGTGGCCACGCGCGTTTCGCGCGCAGAGGGGAAGGGGGTGAGTTTTGCGGTGCCACTGTAGCTGCGGGAGAGAGGAGGACGCTGAAAAAGGTAAAAGGAGCTGCTCAGAGTACCAGTGGTGAAACTAAGGGGATGGCAAAGAGAGCACCGTAGTAGCGCGAGGCAAACACCGGAGAGGTTCTTCGAGATGTACCCACCTTGGCCAGTTAACGGCGGAGTTTCCTCATAAACTCTTAGGAAACTTCGCAGACAAATACAGAAATATTTTGTAATGGAAACACGTCCCGCGGAGATTAAATATCGCAATAAGGATGACGAGCGCCACCGAAAGCGCTTCAAGAATCTCAATACTCGGATTAAGAGCGAATTGAATCGATTATTCATTAAAGGAAATAAATTGTGATTGGAGAAAAGTATTAAATATCTTAAACGTGAAACACCGCGTATAGAATACCCGATAGAAATTTTACAATTTTATGTTATTGCATTTATTCGAATTGTGGAGACTGTTAAATAGCTTCACTTCCCCAAAGAGGAATGTCAGAAAAATAGAAATAAATGACTTGAAAACTCCAGATATATACAAATATATCAACTGTTATACACGATACATTCATTTCAAAGTGCGCAGAAATAGTGACAGGTACACGTAAATTCCCTTTAAAACGACGGATTATATCAATGTTCATATATTTTGATCAATTTTAAATTGTCGAATCAGAGATGTTTTGTAAAAATGCATTAAAAACTACTGTGTAATCATTAATTTTAAACTAACTTTCGTTAAAAAAAAGTTTCAAGATATATTTACACAAGTTCCATAATTTAATATTAAAAACTCGATTAAAAATACACGATAAAATGATAAACCAGCGCACGGTAACTTATGAAGTTGCACATGTTTATCACCAACGTTTGATTGCCAGCAGATTTTTTATTGTTGATAAAAATTTAATATTAGACTCCGTTTAATTATTATTCCCCAGACGATTACAATTTTCGATAGTCGAACTACAGCAATCAACGAGATCGTAACCCTTCCTCTACACCGACCTCTTCGGGGGAGAACCTCGAGGACTTAGCAAGTAGTTAGTTCTCTCACTTTACCCTTGCCCAACTCATTGTCACAACGTCGAAGAAATAAACTATGCGAGCTGCTGCAAAATTCGACAGCAAATTCCGTGGCTGATTGTATTTAATCTGCATTATATCGTTATATAAATCGTGTTTATTAAAAAAGAGTCTGCCGTTATGATAACCACAGGAACTCGCATTGAGATGAAAAACTTTAGATTATAATTTTTTATATTCTTTAGATTGAGGTAGATATCTAAAAATAATCAATATTTTTCTCTATTCTATTGAATCACTTTCTGATCCACTGATTAATATTTTCGATGTTAATAATGTGTTAAATTAAGAAGCTTCATTTTCGCACTCAGATTTAGCATCGCCTTTGCGAAACAGACGCAAAGCAGAAATGTTATATCAAATTTCATTCCGCGTCCTCTTGGTGCGCTCTAATTTTATCCAGCTTCATAATCATGTCTTTGCTTTCATTGTCTATGCGAATTGGCGTGCGTGTAGAGTTCCATCTCGCTGTATCCGATCGATTCATATCGCGCGTCGTAATAGCACGGAAAACACTTCCGGAAACCATCGCTGACCATCCACCAAGCCCAGCACTTAAACTCCAAGTGCGACTAGCGTGGAGAACCTGACGGATAACGACCGCTCAGAGATTAATCGGCGGTCACGGATTCTAAATTCTGCGACGTGGCTGAACTGCGACGATCACTACAGTTTGCCACGGCGAGAGGTTTATTTAATGCGACTTTGTTTGTTGAAAAATATACCTAATATACTTACGCAACAATTTCTGATTTTATGTTAGATTCGCTTATATGGATAGATGTTTATTTAAAAAATTAATAATAATTTGTTTGTAATATAAATTAACTTTACTATTTTAGCTTCAATTGTTATAGTATAAAGTCATTTCAGAAAAAAATTAATTAAACTTTTCTAAGAAATATATTTTCATTTAATTCTTATCATATTCAGAATTTTCGGAATTAAAGTATTCAAAGAGTCATTTTATACTGCACGGATATCTATTGTTATAGCAATCATTTACTATTTCTGTAATCTAAGTAACACCAATGTATATATACATGCGCCGTCTATATATTCTGTCAATAACTGTCGTATTGGGCGCAAACGTTTTTGGCATTCGTAACGGTCAAACCACGAGTGGCGGCACTTAAAGCCGAGTAATTTGAGCGGCGTAGAGAACTCGACGGATAACGAGCAGCCGAAGATTGATCATATTACGGCCAAGAATTTGAAATTCCACCAGGTCCGCGCTTTATTCGTCGACAATCCAGCGATATTAACTGGCGTTTTGGACACGACAACAAGGCAAGAAAGTACGCGGCGTGCGTAGAATCTACCGAGTCTCCTATGTGTCCGGTCGTAAGAACATGTTATATACACGTACCGACGACATATAGGACGTAGCATTAAACTTGCATATTTCATGGTTACTATTGCATTTTACTCGAAACTTTATATAAGAATATCACAAAAGTATTTTTAACTTTTCAATTCTTTTTCGATCGAAAAGTTTATTTCCAGGAATCTCTCGAACTAATTTCACAAATAAAGAATAGTTTACCAAAAAATTTCAACGTATAATAAATATTTTTATATTTTAATAATATATTTAAACTCTCTTTTTATTAATACATCATATTTATATATAATATATTACGTTTCATTTTATTAATTTCTTATATTTTGAATGCAACTTTATTATGTTGAAGAGAGAAACAAATTTTGCAAGTTACAACAAAGTTGAGTAATTGATTAAAAATACATTGATAGAAAATTTTGAATCAGTATAACTTTACATCAAATATATTACCACATTATATGTATATTATATATATATATATATATGTGTGTGTGTGTGTGTTAATGATGATTCACTAAGAGAGTGCATTTCCCGCGTATACGTGTAAACGAGTATATGGATGCCCGTTATACATATATCGTCTGGTACTATACGCCGCGACGATTTCGGTAAAATGTGTGACGGTCGAAGCGACGGCCAAAGCCTCCTTTGACTTCTCTCTCGTAACCATAAACTCTTGATTTATACTGTTTCAAGTCGAATACGCACGCAGCCGGTACGTTACCGTTCAAACGCCATCAAACCATGCGTGAGATCGACCTGTCGCGAAAATCGGATTAGTAGTTACCGTTGTATACGTATGGACTTTTTTACTTTGTACAACATCTCGGTGATGCGAATAAGCAAATACCATCGCGGATGCCAAGGAGACCATCGGGAAGCCCGGATTGCTTCTCAAGCTTAATCGCGTCACATCTTATCTCAACTTTACGGCTGGTATCTCTGCCAGAGATATCAGTGAAAATCATTTTATCAAATAGAGACTTTCAAGTATGTTTTATTTTTATAGATCTTTAGCAACGCTTATAATGCAGACTCTTTATTCATATTTTATTTAGTTGATCTTTTTATTTTATTTTGTATAAATAATGTGTTATCTTGATAAATTTTTCTATCATGACAAATATAACGCTGCCTTTGTAGAGTCTTTTTTAAACATTATATAATGTTACTTTTAAGATAAAGGACAAGCGAATGAAAAAAGGAACATATAATTCTATACTCTGTTGAGTTATTATAATCGTTGGGCGCTTTCTCGTTAGGCAAAACTTTACAATCCACTCAAATTAAGAATTGATTAATTAAGAGTAATTAACTTAATGAATAACTCTTTCGTCATTCGTAGCGCATTACTACTATTAACGTTTTGTCTAACATGGAATACGCTCGTGCATGTAGTTCTGATATTAATATTTGCCAAGTGCAATGAGTAAACGCGACCTTGTAATCGCTAGAGTTGTCTAAGGTAATTAATGCCAGTTTCATTCACATTTGGTTGACATATTATGTCGGACTGAAATATAAGCACAGAAGCAGATAAGTAGTCAAATATGAAGATATTTGAAAGAAGTGGTTTGTTAAAATTTTAATTTAGATCGCGGACAAACAGTGTCATAGTAATTCAACTTTAGACAAAAGCCAACGCCTTATTTTCAGTATATATTGACTAGGACAAACTATTAGCACGCATGTAATTGTAGCGCAATGATAACTTGATCTAATGAAGAATTACATTCTGACTCATCGTTAATAAATGACATAGCTGCGTTTATGACTGTTATATGCAAATTTTATCCAACTTACGAAAGAATGACAATTTCAATATCGTTAATGCGCGTAACGTATCTCATCGTGGATATCGTGCGAGCGACGTTATTTAGCACACTATCGATGAGCTATTTTATTTTCCTCGCCAAGGCAATTATCGCGAGATAATCAATTAGACTCCCAATTTCACGGTAAACGTGGGCGATTATTAGCCGCGCCTTAATCCATCTATTGGCTATTCAATATGCGACAACTGGTGTGGTTTCAATTATCAATAAATTACATTAAGTATGAATAGTCGTTTATTATATCTTTTTTGCACAAAGTGCTCCGAGCCATAATACTTTAATAGTGTAGAGATCGATTAAAATCTTTAAAATTCTAACATGAAAATATTATAGCAATTTTTAAATTATAACAGATAATTTTTAAATTAATCAATAATATATGAAGATTTTTATTTTTACATGTAAAAATGTTATTTTTTAAATAGTGATGGATTGATAAACACGATCAATTCGTAAGCAAAGTTTATATAGGTAAAATTTCTATAATTCGTAGTGTGCGCAAAATTTAAAATGTCACCGTTGTATAAAAATGCTTTTTGATTTAAATTTATACGAAACAGATAGTTCAATGACTTCTTATAACTCACGGAAAAGGAAAGAGAATATAAACAATAACATGAGCTTCTCGATCGTTCGTTGAACGATAAACTGATCGTGCATGGGAGGCGAAACTTTAGAGATACATTCGCCGCTTGTTTAACGCCCTCATAAAAATTCTTTCCGTTCCATGTCGAAGACTGAGAGCGAATGGATTTCGAGAGTTCTGAACCCGGTACGACCAAATAAATATATCTCGCGACCCTTAACGAGGGCCCTAAGCCACAAATTAAATTATAAATAGACTGTGCACGAACTGAACAAACGAACTATAAGAACACGATTTCACGATTGACATATTGATTATAATAGAAAGACATGATCGACTGCAGATGCAACAATTAATTATATGCATTTATTTTTTATTATTAAGTCCATCATGCTAATTCAAATATAATATATAAATATTAATCTTAATTTGCAAAAAAATGTTTAAAAGATGAATTGCAAAGCAAACAATTGTAAAAATAAATATGGATTTTTACAAAAATGAAAATTTTTTAATTAATATGCAATAAATACGAATGTAATCAAAACTATGAACGAAAATTTTCTGAGAGAAACATTTGACGCGTTTAGAGATGTGAGAGAAATCTGAACTAGATAAGTGCATAGATCATATGGCGACAAAACGTGTATCGACGAGTATCGCCTAGCAAGGGTCATAAACACAGACGCCAGTTTTCGTGAGTACGGAAATAGAAGGAAGCCGCTGCGTTGTAGCGGCGCATTGACTTGGCCCTCTTCTGAGATCGAAGCGGAGGCGCGGGCATAAAGAAAGGAGCGCGAGAATCCGTTTATTTTTACAATCGGCGACGGATTGAATCGTCGTTCGGTCGGTTCGCAGGGAGGTCGAGAGGAAGGAAATGAGGAAAGAGACCGAAGAAGAAGATAAAGCGTCGAAGAGACGCTAAAAAGGGAGGCGGACAAACACATATGAGTGCAGACTGATGGAAAGAGATTATGAGGATGGGAAGAGAGAGAGAGAGAGAGAGAGAGAGAGAGAGAGAGAGAGATGCAAACTCTCGGTGGCAACGGCCAACGGCATGTGCGATACACGCGTTTTACTATTACACGACGAGACCTCTCTTTCGCCGGTTATACGAGAGCTTTTTTGTCAGTCTGTGATCTCTTTCTGCGGCCTTTGCCGACGAACCGGCCGGGCCGTACGTACGTTTGCTTTGGCTACTTACCCGCGATCTTCGAGCGACGTCTCCTCGCACGCCTCACTCCGGGCGTGAAGAGACCCGTTTACCATGGTGCACAAACACGCCGCTGCAACGTCCGCATCTATAACGGTCGCAAGTGTGCGCCTCGCTTTGGCGGCGTCCTTACGCGAAACCACGGGGGACAAGTGGTTAACGGAAATTGGGGCTCTTAAACGCGAAGCGTTTTCCAAGTGGTTAATAATAATAATCGATTGAGAGAGGAGACCGATAACGCGGCTAATAAATTCGACGTTGGGGTGACGGGCTACAAATTACGATAGAAGAAAGCGTGTAATTTAAATCGTGAAGAGAGCTTAGATTGTATAATATATTATCGCTCTTGAAGAGTCTCTCTCTCTCTCTCTCTTTCGTATATCTGGCTTGTAAGTGACATTGTTTCCCACCGCGATGTTGAATTATTAAAACCCAAGGACCTCGCAAAGTCAATTGGGCTTGTGATAATGGCACTAATAATAGGCCCTCGTCAACGCATCGGTGTTCCGGTAATGAAACGATTACTGTAATACATCGTTAAGTGTCGAGTCTCGTCTGTATGGTCGTGCTGTTTAGCCGGTACTTTGTTTGCTTTGGCTACATCTCCGCTGGCGGCTTCTCATATTCCGTAGCGTACGACGACGGTGGAATAGACGCCGTTTACTTTGCGCACATACGCGTGTAAACATGCAATTGCTTTGACCATGCCTAGGCAAGCCCCGCAATCGCAGATAAATCGAGTCGCCAATTTCTACGTTTTGTAAATTCCGCCCCAACGATACATTTGACGTTTTCGATACAAATAACGAAATAACCTTGAGCAAAACAACAAGTCACGATAACGTCTAAGTGACGTTCAAATGAATTGTATAGCTATAATGGAAAAGTGACTCTTAGTAAACATTTTAGAAACGTTTGACGTCATTTCGATGTCATGACCTGTGTCCGTTTGAATAACTGTTACACATCTCTGTCCATGAAAAGTATATTTTTCTGCACAGAAAAAGAAATTTTATTTTATTTTTTTTTATCTATACAACAGAAGTAGGAGGTAACACTCTAAGAGATAAAATTACTATAAATATATTTCTCAAAAAGATACATTATTTTAATTGAAGTTGTCATCTAGAGCAGTAAAAATAATTTAAATTCGTTTCTGAAATAGAGATTCTTCCACGGCATGCTTCCGACCTAATTGACTACACGCGTCATCAAGAAATGCAATTTCCACACTCGCTTAGCTCTGTATGATGCGCGAACAGCGTGGTACAAACGTAATAGTGGAAAATTGTTTCCACGTGATGCGTGGCTTTTGACTTTTGGCACGTCACGGCGTGCTGCACGTGCCGCGAAGTTCTTCCAGTGTTTATTGACTATATCACGCTGAAATGCAGGAGAACTGAAACGATGATCTAATCATTATGCGTTCTCCAGGTCTCTTCTAGTCGACCGTGATTTCCAATGTTTTCCTTGGCCGCCTATAGCTGATCTTGGAATCATCTTCTTGCTCCGGTAAATGCGTGAACAGACTTCGTGCTTTGCTTGTATCGTATATGCATGCCTGAGTAACGTGTGTATGCAGCGGCTCGCCGTGTGCAGTGAACTACTTTGAGTATCATCGATTCGCTTCAGAAGATAACCGATAGAAAATATACATCGATCTTACAATGTGCTAATGAGATTAATCCTGTTCGCGTGAGTTCGCGCGATCACGTTTGCATAAAATTTATTGTTCTCAAATTACTTTGACGGATACGTTAACGAGCTTCTATGCATATCCGTTTAACACTGGAAGTATCGAGCGATCATTATTAATCATTGCTATTTCTTCGATCAGTGTTGTATTTTTCGTGTAAAAATAGGATTCTGAATTCTTTTTAACTTTTCAATAATCATGTTCTTTATACTGATGAAATATTTGACTTTTCATCACTTTCTTTTTATTATAATAATTTATTCGCTTGATCGAATAAGAAACATTTTAGTTGTCGATATAATAAAAGTTTATAAACAAAGAGAGCCGAAACTGTAACGTTTTTTATATTTTTATATTTTAATACTTATTTTTATTTTAATTTTATTATTATATAGTTAAATTGTAGGCGATTTATTAAGTAATGTTTTAATTTGATTGAAAATAACTAATTATATATTTTATTGTTCAACGAAAATTCTTGACTCTTTAATCGTCCTTGACAACATTTTGTTTATTTATAAACAAACGTTCTTACGCTTTTTTTTCCACGCGCGATCGATATTCGACACAAAAAGAATCGATTCTAAATCAGTGATATATTAATCGAAGAAAATCTAATGCTTTCTGGTTTACTTTCCGTGGAGGATTTGGTTTCGCGCGAATGAGAGACGATGAACTCAGACGAAGGTAGCGTGGGAGAGTAGGGGAAGAAGAGGCGGGAGTAGTGTTCACTTCTATACTGTGGTCTCTGCTCGTCGTCACGCTGTTAGCGCCGAGTTAATCGGGGCCGGAAATGAAGTGAGGGATAGAGGAATATTAATAACTGAATCTAATCAATTCCATGAAACGAGGCTGGCCACCCCGCGCAACTCGAAAGAGCAAAGCTCTTTCCGCCCCCGCTCACCCACTCCCGCCACCTCCTCGTACAACCTCACCAGCGATCTAATCAAATGCATCGCATTAAGCTAATTTAGTGGCGCTGGTAGCGTGGCGAAACCGTCCCTTTCCTTTCTTCCGCCGATCTCGCCCTCTCTCTCATTCTCTCTTGGCATCTTCCACCGACTATTCAGCGTTGTGATGGCTGGCTTCTTCCTGGATTAATGCAACGCCGGCCGGCGACAAACAGCAAATTTTCAATTGTACACGCGTGTGCATGCGAGCGGAGAAAACGTTTATTTTCGGCCGCATGGAGGACCGATGCTTGTGGATGCGCGAAATCCCGCTTGCGTCCCTATACGCTTTTTCGTACGAGTAACAATAGATCTTCGAGCTTTAAAAGGAAGAACGAGCGCACTTAGTATTTGAGCAAATATATGATAATTCAAAACTAGACTCAAAATCGGCTGCGTGCATTAAAATTATTGAAAGATTTTCAAAGTTGCGTGTAACATTCAAGCATAATACTCGAATATTCTATACTTTTGAGAATAATCACTTGCCATGTACACGAAGACGAAAACTATATGTACTCGAAAGCTGTCGGTTACCTCATGTGTCTTTAAAATGTTATATCAGTGGATTGTCTGTTCTTGCGCAAGGCAGCTTACGTGCGAAATCGTTTTCCTTGAATTTCTGATTTTATGCGACGCCCGCAACAAATTCTCAATCGTGCCTCATATGTGCGTCGGTGAATCCGCGGTGGAAATTATTTTTGGCACTTTAAGATCCAATTTTTCCAGCGGTTATACTGGTGCACGGCTCGACTGTAAGAGAAACGATGACGCTCGTTCGTCTCCAAAGAGTTATCGGGATGCTCAAGACGACTTCGCATCGGTTAGTAGCGCGTAAACGCGCCCGTAAATTCTGCGTGCCTGTGCAATATTGCCCCGACTGCAGGATGTAGGCTCTAATTTTGGGGATGAACTCTGAGAAAAAGAAACTCCAAGGATCCATGGCGACGATGGACGCGGCTAATCACTCTCATATTTCACGGAGGATTTGTGCGCTGTTTATACAGTTAGGCTGTTATGCCAATTTACAGCGCTGCACTGCACGTAAAGCACATGCGTCTTTATATGGACACGGTATATTAAGACACTTCCCTTTTTTCGCAATAAAATCGTATTCTTAACAACGACTGAGTAAAGTGATGAATTTTTGCCTTTAAATTCTGCGCACATTTTTAATCAAAAAATATATCCAAAAAGTTCTTCAATTATTTTATCTTATTTTTATCTTATTAATTTAATTTATATAAAATTTGTATATGATAATAAATTTTTATTTATTATTAAATAAATTAGCAATAAGTGATGACTATAATCAAAATAAATGATAATATTTTGTTAACTATAATATGTTATCTAAAGGCGCAGTAATGTTCACACAGTTGCGAAATAATATTTTGCAATGTAAGATAAACTAGCGGTGTCGGTGATTTTCTCAGCACTTATACGTCCGTTACTAGCTGTATCGATCATAACATAACACATAAATTTCTGTATTCGTTGCGCAGTCACGCGATCATCGCAGACTCTTTCCATAAATGACTCCATTTCAATGCTAACCCTCCACAATTTACTTAATTATAGATCTTTTATATAATTATGGGCTTTTTCGTGCGCTTGAAAAACTGTACGCAATAACTACTGCTACGTAACTGCGCGTGGCAAAAGAAGCGTGTAGCTTACTAGAGCGGTGAAACAATGTAACGAACCTCCGGCGAATCTATTTATATATCGCAGTAATCTATTTAGTATTCGAATCACTCAGAGAATTTTCCGTAACAAGCATGCAGACCCCACTGCGTACATGGTGTGTGCAGTAATCGACGCGAGTGTATACGTGTACTTTTTCCAGGCCGTGAGAATTTCACACTTGCCATCAATAGGATAGAGTTTTATTTAGAGAGGAGTATATTAAATTTTTATTTATTCTAAATCTTTTTATTAAAGGGGAAAAAAGCATTGAAACGCATTGAAATATTACGTCCGTTTATAAAGAAAATTTATAAAAGCATTTGTAAATAGCCGAATCCTAAATTTTTCCGAATCCTATAAGTTAATACGTTGACGCGGTAAGTCGAGGAAATAGTTTAATTCGTTTACGAAAACGCCTGCCGCTCTTTGACTCCGCATTGTAAGCGAAAAGCGAACGATCGAAATGACGTTTACGATCTGGACGTAAACGACATCGACCCCTTCAGAGAGTTTTTCCCTGCTTCCTGAAGCCCCATGGTCACGCTGTTCCCGACCGAGACCGCGCTGCCGATTCATCTTCGCAGATCAAAAGGCATTTCGCGGAAATCGGCATCGGTGCTGCGGTACGTGGAAATAAATTAATGACGCAGTGAATCATCATGTCGATTTGAAGTATATACTCGTTCTGTTTCCGCGGCTATCGTCATCGGTACTCTTTTTCCCTCAGAATTGAAGTCTTTTGAAATATTTCGCCGCTTCTAAACTGTGATTAAAATTAATTAACAGAGATTAAAATTAATTTATATCGATGGAAACGCTACACGTGTTGTTTAAAATACTAATTAACCTGTAACTCTGGAACACACACATAAGTGATTCTGAGATTTTCCTACATTTTTAACAGTAATGATTTAGAATAATTTTAGATTCACAATCTTATTTTTCACAATTTTATAACTTTACAACTTGAAAAATTAAAAAAAAAAGAAAACTAATAACAAATTTTAGTGGATTCCAAGAGTCTAATATATGTTCAATAAGTTCCTTTAGTATAAAAAAATATGCTCCTGAATGAATCGTTAAACAAAATCTTTTATGTTCTAAAATAAATTTTGAGATGTTACATGTAATGGCAATTTTTATATGTTGAGATAATTGAAGATATCGGTTACGATACCGAAATAGTTTGCGACAATCGATTCGTTATAATCGGATGATTATACAAATGACAACCGGTAGTCATAAAAATCCGTACGAAAAAGAATTCGCCCGAAAGCGTAGAAGCATCAACGACCGCCAAAACTGCTTTTACGGGCCGTTTACCTCTGCTAGTCGGTATCATCGAACTCGCGATGCCAGAAAATCAGTCGAACGCGAAAGCGGGGTGCCAGTGCGAGGCGAGAGAGCGAGAGGGAAGACATAGAAAGAGAGAGGACAGGACGGGTGGACGTTCAGACCGAACTCGATACCATTCGCAAATCTATATTAAGACGGTGGTATGCCGTGAAAATAATCCTGGTTAGTCCCGCGACTCGGCGAGCACAGGAGGCGGGTGGTGGCGGGAAGGGTGGACGGTGCGTAAGACGGGGAGGGCCCGGGTCCCAGACACAAAGACAGTTCGTTTTGGCATAAGTCAAAACCTTTGGTATGCGTGCATATGGCGCGAACAGAGACACACACTGTCCCCTCTGTGTGTTCCATAACTGCTCTCTCTCTCCCCCCTCCCCCCCCCCGGGGGGTCACCCAACCCGTTCCTACCGTTCGCATCGCGCTGTCTCACTTGAACGCGCAACGCGACAGCCAGTCCGTTGCACCGGCTATGCCGCGACAGTGGTTTATTTCCGAGTCAATTAGGCTTGTTTATTTGTAACCGCGGGATCCTCCCGAGTAATTATGCCGCCGTTAACTGTTAACGCCGCATCTTTCGCCGGACAGGTGGCCGCCCGACTGATGAACCGATCATACCGTGAGTGACGCGCGTCGCTCGAAATTGCACCGCAGAAACATATATCAGCTGCCTCTGTATGAAGACTGTGCCGACCGCTGGGCACTGACACTCAAAGACTAGAAAGCGTTAGAACCACCGTTGGACGTCTAAATGACAATATTCATAAGTTACGTTTCTCTACGCGTGATTTATAGATATATGTTACATTGTGTGTTACGTGGTGCGTTTGTGTGTAAAGGTAAAGCAGCTCCTTGATATTATTGCACAATTATTTTGTGCTAAAGACACTTAACATTCATAAAATTATATTAATATCAACGAAAGTTGAAAATTTTATAACCTTTGTAAGAAAAAATTAGCATGTAATGTATCGTGCAAATAATGCATTAACAAAACGATCAATAAGAATGTTTGGCTCACGAACTATGTTACTAAATGTAATCTAAGTATTTCTCATGTGAGAGAAGTTGCAGCAATACTTAAGCATATCGTATATATTGCTCGGAAAAGTGTAGAAAAAATTGAATTGTTGACGAAAAGCGTTAACAAATCACTTTGATGAGGAAATCATTGTCTCTTATCTCTTCGAGAACGACCTTATTCACCTTGTTTCGCGTTAGTCCATCAACGCGAGGAATAAATACCGGGAATAAAGTGCACGGCAAAGAGGCCAGAGTTTCGTCGCTCGCGCGAAAAACAAAAAGACGGTCCCGAATTACTTCATCGAAACAATAAATACGAGTTTCTCGCCCACGCAGAACGCATTATTTCTCTCGTAAATGCGCTTTAAATCACACCGGGCTCATGTTCGTAATTCCCGAAAACGCGGACATACCCGTCACCCACGTCTCAAAGATCGTCTCGCAAAAGATCGGCGGCCGTGAATCTTTTCGACGAATCGAGAACGCTTCCTCCTTACGTCGCGTATCCTCTTCAGCCAGCAAAAAATAGCGTACCAAAAACTTGGCAAGGGTGACGTCGTTCGACATGAGCAACCGCACGAATTTTCCTTTTGCGAAGAGGGACATCCAAAGTTCCGTTCGTGGATAAATAAGAACTCTCCAGTGCGACCGAAGTGACTCCTCGACTCGCTCCTCGACTTCAGCCGAAAAATCGTACTGTGAAATTTATCCGACTGATGTCGAGCGCGACCACATCAATTCTTACGCTCAGAATCAAAGAGAGGTAGGCATTAATTGGTCGCATATTCCAGCATCGACCGAGCGAGACACGCTTCGAGATTATCGCCGTCTTGGCGGAGATCCTGAAGAAGTGAAAAACCACACTCAGTGACTTACGCGGCTATTCCTGGAGAAACGGTGCAGTCCGCACGATGCAGCACTTCTTCGTTCTTTTCTCTTCCCTTCTGTCTCGCGATTCGCTTCTTCGTCTCTATCTCTGTCTCTTTCCTTGTCGCGCCTACCCTTGCTTTCTGCATCGTGGAAAGACGGATCGGTTCTCTAAATAAAATGACTCGGTTATTCATCGGCGCATTTGTACGCGTCAAGGTCGGCATCACATTTCTTTTCGGCAGGCGTCCTGATGTGAATCTCTTTGTGAGAGCATTTCGCCCGCAATTGACCCGAGATTTCGGAAAGCGGCGCGTTTTGATTAATTGCAGTCATCGGAAACTCGGATGCGCGGTCTATTTTCTTTTTGCGTATTTCCGCGCACGATCATCGTTCACTCCGTCACGCTTGTGAATACCTGGACTCACGGTGTTTACGAAGTAATGTTGAGGCCGCCGGCGACGCCGAAAATTGCAATGCGTGGACCTGCTTGTTTGTTTAATTATAATTGTTACGCAGTCAAAATTCAAAACAGTATACAAAAGGGACTGAAACTAATAGTTGGAAAACGCAGTGGTCTCGTGCACTTGATATTACATTTATGACGTAGGCTAAAACGAATAAAATTTTCGAGATACTTTTTGAGGCGTCTTATTCTGATTTGAACATGCATGTTCATCCAAGTAGGTTTTTTTTTTAATTTGAACTAAAGTTATCAATACTGTGGGCTACAGTTACTCCATTTTACGATATACATATATGATTTATGTATTATGTTAAATTACAATATACGCGAAGGTGCAGGTAATTTCAATTCGCGACAATCAGTTCGCTTCGTGCATTTGCAAAATAGCATTCGATATATTTTATACCGCCGCCCGAACGACTATTCGTAGGTAGATCGTTAAAGATAAAACGAGACAACGGAATATTTGCCGTTTCCATCAGATAGAAATCGTCACTTTCGAATTTGCCACTGTACTGGATTGCCACTAGAGAATCTGTGGAGTAATTGCCCAGTGGGTTTCGCAGTGGTCGTAAACGTCCGAATAGATCAGACCTTCCTAGGTATCCCCAGTGTGTGCGTTAACTGGTCTTCTCGAGTGAGCGTTACTCGCGAACTCCCGTAGGAAATGAACTGTTAACGCAACGATTATGATAGACGTAATGACTCACGCTTAAAAAAAATGCCAATAAAATTAGACACAATGAAATATAATCGTCGCGCGTTTAATTAGACAGACCGGGTCTTATCCGGGAGACAAACTCGTATCTTTATCGAGAATATATAAATGGCGATGGAGTGATATTAGATAATTAGAATATCATGATCTGGAAATCCTATTGGCGTCATTGATTTATATAGATTTAGCACATTGCTCATTTGAGGTATCACAGATACAATATGATCGTACATATATTAAAATATTTTATTAAGATATATTTATAAATTCATTAAGGTTTGTATATCATCACTTAATGCCACGCGTTTATACATTTTATTAATATTTTGACAGATGAATCAATCGCGCTTTCCTCTGTACATCTTGCGTTTACCCTGTCTGAGAATATCTAAGAATATCATTTTGCATGATTCTTCATGCTCATCGTCGTGCTCGTCGCATTCGTTACAAGTCGACACGGCATCGTCGCCGTCTCAGCCGTAATCGAGCTATGCGTCTTCGGCGATAAATAAGAGCTTTCGCATAAACGGGGCGTCCTATGGAGGGTAAGTTACGACGGTGCACTTAGTATTGCGGATAAAGCAACTCGCTTCGTTGCACATTGCATCTCGTTACGCTTCGCATCAGCGCTGTCGAATCGCCAGAGGCGGCTCTACCGTTTTCTACACCCACGATAACGTATCGGCTACCGAAGGTCCGCCTCCTTTTGTAATTGGATATTGATCCACCGTCTCTGACCATGGCACCTGTGCCACGACGAAGCGTCCATCGATCGAAACAATTTGGACTGCAGCGCAACAAATAACTTAAATATAGCGAACCGATCCCGCGGCTTGATCTTCTCGCTTGTTTTTGTCGCTGGCATTTATTCAATACGATGATAAAAGTTGCTTTGGCCAGGTTCATCTTGACGTATCTCGAATTAATCGGCTTTACGATATGCAAATCTAGCTTTTCGCTTGCATACGGAAAATCCATCTCAAACTGCCATTTGATTATGCAATATACATATATATTATAATCCTCGTTATGTAACCATTAATTTCTATAAATGGAAAAACATAAATATATGTGTACATACCAGAGAATTTAAGACACTTTTTGAAATTCTGATTTTTTTAAATTAATGTGAATTCTTCGTTGTTTCAATTAAAATATCTTCTAAAATTCAAGTTGGTGTAAATGCAGAATCCGTCTACGCTCGTGTCGCAACGCGTTAATAGAAAAATATACCGCGTCAACCGCACAGCTGGTAATATATTTCAACAACTTGCAACGGAATCAAGAGATCACCCTCGGTCCTACCACCACCTTCTGGGTGGCAACATTCGTCGGATGACGGACGTGTCGTTACGGAAGACATGACGTTAAGACCGTTCCGAGCGATGGTAGTAGCGGCACGACATGTAGAAACCTTCATCTCCTCCTCGTCGATCTCCCTTGTTTCTCCTGGCTTTCTTTACCTCCGTGCATCGTTCTCTGTCTAACGGTGTACGATGAACGTGTTTCACCGTAGACATAATACGACTGGTAACAACGGGGGCGGGCAAATAAAGCGCGCCGCAAAACGTATGGCCGATACACGTAAGCATCGTCCGTGAGAGCTTAACTTAAAGCGTCGTGTCTTCGGTATGTCGACCCGCGCATCATCCGTGATCGAAATACCAGCTGAGTTTTGTCGTGCCAACAACTGAACCGTATCGACTACGTTGCGAGAAAGATGACGGGCGTAACAAGAGCAGCAGGGAAACGCGAGACAAAGCGCAAGGACATCTTGAGGAAAATTCGACGCGACATCCGGCTACCCCGAGCGAATAAAGCGAAGCTTCCGTCACGAGTGGGGCTTGCTTTGCCTCGAACACAATATATGAATCATCTTTTTATGACAGATTTCACAAATTGAGATCGTCCATATAAAGATCGAGTAATTCAGCAATCTTGTAAGTCATAAAAAATTTAACAGCCAATTGGTATGTTATTCTTTGCAGAATTTTATTATTTTAATTGTAGAATCGCGTTTTAACGCTCGCTTATAACGTGAATTTAAAATGAATTATGAAAATTTCCCAGAGAAAACGTTAATGTTTAATCGCGACAATGAAAAGTATCTCAAGGATAAGAAAATATATGGCTACAGAGATAACTCTAGCCCAGCTAGAAAGAAACAGGAGAATCGTATCACGAAGACGGACGTAGAGTATCAGTCGTATTAAATATTATCATGTTTGCATATGTTGTGCCATTTATTATCTTTTAAATAGACATACGAGTAAACGTGCGTATCATGCCGTATTGCGAGGCAGTGACAGAAATCGAGGCTGCGAGCTAATGTGGCCACTGTTCTTCACTTTGTTGTTTCAGCAGTCGGCTTCAGAGAGCGTAGCAAACATATCCGACAGAAGATGGAAGTAGCCCAGTTACATTCGCATTGTCACAAGAGAACTGTATAAACATGAACTCACGGCAAGAGCCCGTAGCAATGATATTCGCGTAAGCGCCAACTTTTTCTCGCGACAAAGACGATCTCGGAGGAAAGGACTCTTTAGCGTCTTTATCGAGCGTTACGTCGCTATTTCGTGGACGCGTAAAACAACAATTCCGCAACAATTCTGAAACGTCTTATATATTTGTACGGCGAGTAGGTATAAAATAAATTGTGCTATTTGTATTTTTTTCTTTTTTTCTTTTTAATTTTTCGCGTATAATTCAGGATGCTCTAAGTAACGGACACGTAGAATCCAGATACGATTCACAACTGCCAGCCGCAGTGTACCATTTCCTTCGTCATTGGCATCGCAGACTCCAGGTACCGCCCCGGTTAAGCGCAATGAACTCGCCGCGCCGTAAATTTGGCTGCGCATTTACCGAGCGGAGGAAGCCGAGGGTGCGAGATCCGAAAGATCGATTAATCTCAACGACGTCGTTGCCTTCGGGGAAAATCGCGGCATTAAACACGCCGGCCTGATGCAGCGATTATGAATTCCGTCGCCGGCGCGCCGCGTTTCTTGATGTTGCTAGATATTATTGGATCGAATGCATCACGTCAAACGACACGTGAAATAAGTTATAGGTTAGTAGCTGCATTGGCACTGTTCGTGACAGCCTATTCCTGGAATGCTCAGCCACTATTGATAGTGAGAGATACGAACCAGCCGCGAACGCAATTTACACATTATCCTTGATATCGCGACGCGCATTGCGAATACATCACGGAAGCAATTAATGCGCCACTTATTATGCCTGGCCGCATCATATGTAAAATAACTCGTAACGAGCATTAGTATTTTATCTGAGTGTGACACAAAAGCGATACGTATAATGTAATGAATTGCATCACGCTACGTTACGTTATGGATTAATTTTCTCTTTTTGTTTTTTGTAAAGGCTTCCACGACGATACGGTAATGATTATGCAACAGAATATGCGTCATTGCTTTGACTGCGAGCTTGTCTAAATACGGACAAGTTTTGATCAGTAAATCTGAATAAGCTGAGTCTTCCATGTTACTCGCTCATTTAACTCGCGTAAGATTGAATCGAGCGAGATATCTGATTTTTGATTCAATTGACGTTCGCAGCTATCACTAGATATCTGTGTATTCGTATAAAACATTTACCACGGTACGGCAGATAGCGATGCTCGCGTCATCGGGTTCTTAATTAAACGATTGACAAGCTAAGAACTGTGCGTCGGTCAGCCTAGCGCAAACAGCCTCGGCACAGACGCTATTTTCGATTTTTGGAACGCAAGAGAGACAAGCTTGCACCGGCGGCGTGCACGATGCTACAATATCCCTACCACGCTTCAAGTGGGCGTTACAGTGCATTAGTGATAAATTGGAGTAGATCGCACTCCTATCTTCACATAGTCGTATCTTCCGGGTATCGTTCGCCAACTGGTATAGCTGATCTCGCCTCTTTCGAAGATTGTCCTCGATCCAAAGATAACGTATTAGACCATGTTAATTTTTATTGATATTTGATTAATAATCAGACTATTTTAACACTCCGGTGTTGACGATGAAAGATACTGGATCCCCATTCAAGTCTAAAAATCTTCTTATCCCACATGTCAAACAATTTCATTTTCTTTGCATGTTACATCTGCAAATTTGAATTATTCCTATTAAAATATGTTATAGTATTCGTTCTTTTTTTATACGAGAATTATATCATTTTGGTTTTTTAAAATTAATTAATATAATCTTTTGTCTTATATATGTCTTTTAATTAACATTAGATTAAATTATACAGGCCCCCAGTGTCAGATTTAACTGTGTCACAGATTTTGGCATCAGCTCCGGAAGGTTAAACTCTTCGGTAACTTTAATGATTGATAGACGCAAAATGACTATAAAGTGTCCGCAGTTGCATTAATTATTTACATATTGATAAAGACTGGAAAGAGATTGACGATTAAATGTTCTTGCATCATTTAATCTTTGGCATCCGCGCCGAATTCTCGTATAGAACGTTGAATGAAATTCTTTGTCTCTTATTCGCGCTCTACTTCGCCGCCATTGCATCTTTTCGTTGGAAATGACTGAAAATAAACGTCCTCTGCTTATATCGGGAGCATATATTATTCGGTTCTTTGCGAGACACGGTCGTCGCCGCATGACTAATTGCAACAACAACAATGGATATATTTTACAACGGACGGGGTGGTCGGCATGAGCGGCTTGAAATACATTTATTGCCCCGTGAGACACAATCGAATCCTGTCGGATGAGAAGAGGACCTCGCTCTGTTCTTCCTTATCTTTCACCGTAAATTAATCTCCCGCATTTCACCCTCCGGGAGACGAGTTCTCGACCCACCACTTTCCCTCTACCGTTCTGCTTACTAATATTCCTAAAACATTTTCCCGCCGCGCAGTTTTCTACGTCGATACTGTTAAGCTTTACATTTGTATACAAAATATTTTTCTCTCGTTGTCTTTGCTCGCCCTCGGTTTCAATTCTCATCTTTTTAAACGGCAATAAATCTCATGCGAATATATTATCGTCAATTTATTTTTAGTGTATTGTAGCGTTGCCATCTTATGAAATTCTGTTTGTATATAACGATTGGTCCTTCTGACTTTTTTGTATTATTTCGTATTACGATGCTCGGGCCATATTTCGCGTAAATCTGTACAAGTGTACATCCTATTAATGATCGCTTCGTGTGCGCGTGTCAGGTAACGGCCACGTAGTGTCTGCGTATGGTGGCAGTGCAAAACACAGACCCGAGAGCCACGGTGCGCGAATAAATGTGGTGCGTTAGCATAAATCTCGAAATCCATTTGGAAGTGCGAGCCTATTAACGCACCACGGACAGACGACGAGCGCGAACGTCCCCGCGGTCAGCGGCTACGCGAGCTAATTAAACAAATGTTCTCCAGCAGATCAGCCCGCGAATCGTGAACTTCGTCCTTTGAACTTAATACCGCGAGAGGCTCTACAACTGTAAGCGTACTTCTAAAGTAAGCGTTTGTTACAACGCCATTTTATGATGATTCTTTGCGGTAAATAATTACGAGTGATACACACAACGTGGACGGCATACCGTGGTATTCGCGATTATTTTTAGTAGGATTTGTGTACTCAAAAAGGACGATCTCTTACTTTTTCTTGAAAAAGATAAATGTCTTTCACTTTCTTTACGTTTCTATACATAAATGGTATATCGTTCGTTTTCATCACAGTTTTACATACATATATGTTAGTCGAACTTGGAACAATTTCGAAGTACTTTGCATTTTATATGCGCTGTGTTCGCAAATAACAAACTCGTTGGAACAAACTGACTCGACATCTAGGGTAGCAATCAATGGGGCTTTCTTGAGGCAGCCGTCTATCTCTAATGCCAAACATAATTTAGGCATTAAAATGCGAGAAGCGAGTAGCGGTGGTGTTCTATGGGCGCGAAGGGCGTTCAAGACAGTGACGCCATCCGATGCAATTATATTTTATGCCTCCCGCTATGTTTGCTTCCTTTTCTGGCCTCTCTCTCTCTCTCTCTCTCTCTCTCTCTCATTTCCCTCCTTACTTCAAACTCCCGCTCTTGATTTTCATTCCTTCGAGCCCAAAACTCCTCTTTCCCTTCTTCTTCTTTGCACCCTCTCTCTCTCTCTCTCTCTCTCTCTCTCGACAGTGTAAGTATAGATTTATAACTACTTAAAGTTTCGCGATTTATTTCACGCTTATCGTCTGTCCGGATATGTTTACGGGGGTTTACTTATCACTTAGCAGATGCAAATGTGAGAGAGAAAGAGACGGCTGGAAAATGAATAAGGAGGAACAGAGAGAAGGGGGCCATCTGAGTTTAAATTAAGCAGAAGCCCACTTGTCAAGCAATGCGTATCGATTTGCAATTATGATTGCGAGTGGTTGAAATACGGATAAATTATGCAGGCTGCGGAATAACTGATTTATATCGGGGAATACGCCTAATACCAATTTAAATTTAGTACGAACGTATATTTAGTGCAAGTATCCCCACTTTTCGAATCCTGTAGAGTGTAGAAATTATTTTAATGTTAATTTCCACGCTTCTTGCAATCGCATTTGTCAGCAGTCATTTGAATTCTTGGAAAATAGTGTGCTGTTTACGCTGGAACGGTAATTATATCCCTACGAAAATTTCCGCTAGTCGAACAGACCTGGCAAATTCATCGAAAGAAGGAGCATGTCGCACGCATGAACGCCCAGCGTGTTCGCAGCAAGAAGATTTAGAATCCAATATGTGCGTATGTGAATGTAAACATTAATTATCTCAATGCAAGACAGTTACATATTAGCTTAGGAACTAAGTTGCTATTTTGGCAGCAACGGGTTAACGCGTACGAGCTAACTTTGTGTCTAGATTAAATTAACCGTAGAAGAAGAGAAACTATTTTAGGTTACGCTATGTATTTTCTACTAATTCGCTGTACAGCTGATCATGAGGCTACTGTATGCTTACTTTATATTATTTTGTCTAACAAGGTGATGATATAAACCTGGCGACCCCCTGCTTACTGAACACGAATGCGATTCATATTTATGACATGTCGCAATTATTTTCAAGGAAATGTTAAAATTAGTGCAAAATGCAGTGTGATAAATTGTACACATTAGATTTTATTAGTCGTAGGATTATTGCTGCATTATACTAACAAGTGTCCTTCATCGTGTTAGATTTCTAAGTTGAGAGAGCATGTTGGTTTGCGCTCTTGAATTTTTCACCAACAAGCTATCATTTATGTAAAAGTACATTGCTTCGACAATTTTAATATCGATCGAATTGCTGATTTTAATTAGAATTCTTCATTGGGCGATGCTACTTTAAATAGAAGGAGGTCAGACGTAGCTACTTCTAGACTAACTACGGATGTCACTGAACCGACTAAGAATTAATCTTCTCTTTACTGACAGAGTTTCTGATAAAACGAAAACGCTATATTTAAACCGAAGCTATTGTACGCCTATAATTGGCTTTAAACATCCTTCTATTTCAATAGAAGATGTAACACAATCTGTAATTGGATACGAATCGTGTGCATTTACGAAATTAAATGACTAAATATTACTGTCACAGAATTATACTTCGAGTATATGACAGTCTAATGAATATTATATATCGTGAGTTTCACAAATTGTAACTATTAAATATAGAACTTGAAAAAAGTTTTAAGATTCTTAAAATATTTCTTAATTTCTGATTATTTCAGAGACGCGAAACGCAATAAAATGGAGATATATTATTATAATTTTAAAAATACTTACTAAATATTCTTAATCATAAAATTATTTCGAGTAACGATATTCGTTCGACTCGCATCGGCGCTAGACGCGAACAATTAATATATCTTACTTCAACTTTTGACGTTAAATAATCAGCGCGATTTCGGAACAGAGTCGACGGTATTTCAAACAGAAGTAGACGATACGAGACGACGAGAATTAGGAATGTGGAGCGGAGATCTACTTTTGGTTGGGGATGCGGAATCAGTACATCTTTCGACTCGGCGTATCGCGGGCGCTGACGGGGCGTGGTGGGTACGGGCGGGGAGGTAGGAAAAGGCGGACGAGTAATAGCTACGGAATATTGCAATAATATGCAAAGTATATGAGGGATATATTAATTTCGTGAAAACGGTAGAAACGTAGATAGCTGCCGCCTCGGCACAGCAGCACGGTTTCTGTGGGCTCTCGTGCCCAAAAGAGGCGCTACACCGTCGAAGCCTGGGGGTGTCGGAGGGTAGGTGGTGGGCGAGACGAGGAACCGAGGATTTCACAGACAAATAAATACACGATATTTCACCGGATGGGAAATGAAAGTTTGCTTCGTACCTTGCTTACAAGCTAGACCGCGAAACTGAATTTTAATTCTGAAGAAGCAGCCAGCCTCGGAGTGCGATTATTCACTACGTTCCGCTACATTCGAGCGACATATTTCTCGCATTTTACTGATGACGTCTTCTTTTATCGACACATTAATCTTCTGAGGATTTTTGTGATTTCCATTACTATAGGAATCGAATTAAATTAAAAAATAGTTTTTTATTTTCTATACGGTTCTATATAAGAAAAGGTAAAATAGATTAACAAAAATAGAAAGGAGTTTAAACAAAAAATAAAAAATCATATTATTCAGTTAAATGATTTAATATTAGAAAAAGTATTATAGTAAAGTAGATAATATATTAATAGTGTGAAATGTAAGAAAATTAAATTGAATTTTATATTGTTATTTTATTATAGATAGATTCTCTACAAATATATCGAAATATAAGAGATATAAACTATATTATAAATATAAATCAATACATCGTATCTTATCATGCGGAGGAAAAATGTAAGAGATTACATGGATGCTTGATTACAGATTACATTACGAAAACTGAATTTTAAGTTTAAAGAGTGTATACCCTGCAGCCACGATTACCTGTTCTGCTTTTCCTGCTACCATCGTACGTGTTTTTAACTCGTTGGCGTGCTTTTTTACTCGCGTGCATGTCGATGAAGCAACAAGATCGCTTTCCTAAAACATAAATTACATAAGACGAGGGTAGACGTATAATACAATATACTTTACATAAACGTAGTTATATAGGTATATATAAAGTTAATTTTATTACCTTCCCATCGCGACTGAGTATATATACACATAATAAAATATTATATTATACCCATAAAATTAACTTTTTATAAAAATAAATATGAAACATATTTCAAAGTGTCATAAAAATATGAAATAAAAAAAATATTTCCATACTTCTGAGAACTTCAATACTCGAACTATCTCTCTTTCGACTGTTTTTGTCTTTTTCTCTTTTATAAATAGAAAACATTTATGTAAGAAGAGAAATTACGTTTAAAGATACTATATAATAGGGGTCTAAGAGGTGACACTGATCTCTCGCTCCGAGAACAAATCGAGATATTGACTAAAGTCAAGGTTTCTTAAGACAGACGCTTTGGCAAGACTTGGTAAGAATTCAAGGGACTCTCGCGACGCTCGAAGTCCGCAGCTGCAGGGTTAGGAGTTGGTCATAAGTTCAAGCTAAGAATTCGCACGGGAATGAGGAATTGAAGTAAGTTGTGGCTTTGCCGGCTCCTAGGTCCGTCGCCGGCGTCGCCGTCGTTCTCCGACGCGGCGGTTGGCTGTGCCGGATAAAAAGTTGAGAAAAGCAAGAGTTGAGATCAATACCTCCGACCGACCTTCCCATCGCGACTGCCTGTTCGCTGTAGGAGAAGGTGGTAGTCTCCAGACAAGGACCTCTCGGGGACTTCGAACGCCGGTGAATTTCTCTCAGTTTACGTTTCCTTTCGCTAGATACCGAACTAAGAAACTCGCGCCTAGGAAACCCCCGGCATTCTTATTCCCAATCTTCGCGAGCGAAAAGTTTTTCCAAGTTCGCCGGGAGACGAAGTTATTTTGTGGTTGTACGACCTGATTGTAGAGATTTTGCATCCTGCTTGGAAATACTTCGGTTACAAGATTGTTCGTTATGAAAGCTTATTAGTACAGCACCAAGTAGGGCAGCGTGCTTCAGGAAGTGACGTAGTGAATTTGAGTTAATAAAATCGTGTACTTGACGGTAATGACTCGGAATACTAATTTCCTATCTAGCGGATTTCATATATTGTTAGTTATCGCGGTTTATTAAACTTTAGCAATTTACCTATATATCATTCCCCTCAACTTTTAGCAATCACAAATTCTTTCCCTTATTTGACTCCACACATCGCCATGTTACACTTTGAAAAAAGTACAGCATTTGCGAATTTCCTTTCGGGTAAATACAGTATAGTAAATCCAATGAAACGTCATATCATAATCTAGCGAGCGAATATCATTCGCACAATAAATACGTCTATACTATTTTCAAGTAGAAAGAAATTTACCTCAAGTTTTCGCGTGCATAACAGTTAGATCTATTTTTGTAATGGTCCGTCTACTCCAAAATGGATCAAAGGTCTCCCAGACTCACGTATTAGGGCTCTGAAAGAAAGACGCCTCTTTCCCTTGCCTGCGCGCTCTTTTTCTCGCTCGCTCCTCCGAGGCGTTATAACTCACTGCTAATCTAATCCGGTGCCGGCTCGCGTGGCGATGTGGTGGTGGTGGCCCGGTACGTCAGACGATTTATAAAAGTGTACACTCGTGCGAAAATACAATGGGCGCTACCGTGCTGCTCGAAAGGAGAGACAAGGGAGAGAAATATATAGAGAGCGCCAAGGTAAGAGAGAGAGAGAGAGAGAGAGAGAGAGAGAGAGAGAGAGAGAGAGAGAGAGAGGAGAGCTGCCGCGCGCACATACGTACGTAGACCTCCTCTCCGACATCAGGACGGAGGGCTGTAACTCCCGTATATCCGCAACACATAATCTCAGAAACCGTAGAGAGAGGCAGGCCGGCGGGAGCGGGCGGGTGGGCAGGCACCCACCGTTCTTCTCCTCCTCCGACACCTCCGGACACACCAGCACCCACCCTTCTCTTCACCCGCGACTCCTATCCACTACCGGCACCTCCAAACCAAGCCACGGAGTTGTAGCTGCTAACTTAGTTTGTGAACTGCAAAATCCTCCGCCACCCACGAGGGCATACAAATAATAATTCTTTGTTTCGCGCGCCACGGAGACGTGTAAATACCGGCGTGGCTCTCTCCGGCTTGTAGAGAGTCTGCCAGACCTAACGGGAAGAAGTGAGAGGGAGGGAGGGAGGGAGAGAGAGAGAGAGAGACCAAGCTCGACGGGGTAGATATGCGAGAACGAGTCTAGGAGAAAGCGGAAGGAACGTAGTGCGAAGAGGCGAAAAGACCATTCCCGCGGTAACGCCTAAATCGCTCCAACAACTCATCCGCTGAAAGTTGCGACGAGCTTTGAAGATCTACGACGAGAGATGAGGGCTTCACCTCCTTTTCTACAGGAACGGTTCTCCACTTTTCTATCCGCGGGGTTACTCCAGCTCTATATGCGAACGTTCTCGCTCCCGTCTTACACACGTCAGTTTTTACGTGTAAAAATCTTATTGATCCGTTTTGATTGATTTCGCGAATTTAGTTAATGATTTTTTTTTTTTTTTTTTACAAACGTATGATTAAGTTGCAGTACAAAGTTGCGCTGTTAAATAAATGTATGAAAAAAAAAAAACGATTGCATGTATTAAAATTAATATTAATTAAAATTAATAATTAACATGAAAATATTCATGTAGTAATGAATGTTAAATGCATATAATTCAGATGATAATAAAATGTTAATAAAATCATACAATTGATTAAAAATAATGTAAAGTATGCCAGGGTATCGTAGAACGAAGGCAGACATAATAAAGATGTAGTGCAAAAGGATATTGACCGCGGAAAAGGCGGAATAAGGTGGAAGTCTAGCGATCGACGTCGAAAGTCCAACGCAGTCGTCCTGGACGGTCTGGCAATAACAGAGTAAACTCTCCGGGAGCCTGGGAGAGGAACGGAGCTAGCCTAGGTAGGAGAAGCAGAGGCGAAAGAAAAGAGAAGTACTGGAAAACGAGAAGGAGGGAGATCGAGAGGTAGGGTGATAGAAGGAGGCGAGACGACGAGTCGGTCGACGGAAGAACGAGGGGGACAGGGACGAGAGCTGAGAAAATTGTGAGAGAACAAGCGAGAGAGGGAAAGAGCTCGTGCTCGAGCTCCGCGAAGAAAACGCTTCGGTTTATTTCAGTTCGATTTTTCCAGTGTCGCCGTCGCCCTGACGACAATTCGCAGGCGCGGCACAGTCCTCTTCTCCTCTCTCTCTCTCTTACCCTCTTGCTGTTCTACCTCCCACATTCTTTCTTCCTCTCTCTCCTACCATTGCTTCACTACTCCTTCTCTATTTCGCATTCTCTCTCTCCCTCTCCTTCGCCCTCTCTGGGTCCGACGGAACGAACGAATGGGTTACGCCCAGATGCGCGCATCGAACCCTGGTCAATAGAGTTGTGTCTCCTCTTCGTGCCGGTCCGCCACTCCTCTCTCCGGCGCCCTCTTGGTCTCGCTGCGGGCAGTCCGTCCTGACGACGTAGAGTCCAAAAGGGGGTGTAGCACTTTCGCGACGTATGCGGAGGAGGGAACGGGGTTGCGTGTAGGTGCGTTGGTCCATCGATACAGGAAAGGGTGGAGACCCCTCTGCCGACGCCAGGCGGGCAGGAGTTTACCGGGGGTGCTGCGTGGTGAGCGAGCATCCGAGCCGTTGTAGGACCACCCCCCGCGCGATTGGAAATCTATTCCCACCCTCGAAGTCGAACCTCGACCTATCGGAGAGTTCGGTTCGGAGATATTGAGTCTGCGCTCTCTTCTCGCACCGTCGTACTTTGTTCTCCCCATGGTTCCCGCCGCGTTATCGTATTCTCTCGTCTTCTTCCTCTCGTTTTCTCTCTCTCTCTTTTAGCTTCATTGCCATTCTTTGGCTCCATTGGAATCATTTATTTTTCCTCTTTCCGTGTGGTCCTTACTTTTAGCAACGACTAGGAACAGTAGAAATAAATAGTTTTTTCGTTGTTGTGACACGACACAATGATTTAATGAATATTTTCGGAGATTATGTTTGATTTTTGTAATAAAAAATAATAAAAAAAAGTTACACGAATAAAGTTACTTAAAAGATTAAGTATATTACATTATATGCAATATAATATTTTGTAGAATGATATACAAGACTATGTATATATATATATATATATATGTACATAAATTTTACTATAATCAACTTTTGCAGTTTTATCTTGTTGCCGTAATTAAGTTTAGTTTTATCGATAAATCTTTTGATCTTATATATTTAATGTATCTCTCTATGCACTTATATTAGTTTAAAATAACCTCTACGCAGAAGCACTGGTTGGCAATCAACGCCTCATAAGCGATAATTTCTCTCGGTCTACATGGCAATGGTATTATCTCAACGGTTGAACTAACCGTTTGATCGTTAATTCTCACGTTGCTTCTTTAAAATACACTGACGGCTCATTGTCAGCGGTACGGTTAATAATTTCCAGGATCGGTTGAGAAGAATTATTTTAACACCGGCGCAACGTGAATTATCCTGGCGTCGGTGCCGATTAATATCTCGGTGCCGTTAAAATGGACTGTAACGCGGGTTTGTATATCACGACGTGGACCTGTCGTTAAGTGCGTTTATGTCTCTTTAGTGGCGCTTGCGTGAAATATTTTCGGTCGATGTCGTTGCACGTGCACACGTAACCGGGCCCATGCACGTACACTCGCCGCGCGCACCATATTCGACGAGCCAACACTCCCGGGAACGGCCATACCTCATTGCACCGGACAGTGGTCAGATATTTTCACAATAGGTTCCGCGCCGGTGCTTTCATTGCAGGAAACTTCGCGGCTTGCCGGGGTGTTAAATGGCGGAGCGCCATTGAATACGCTTCCACAATACGGTCACTACGCAGTATCGTAACGCGCTTCTACCTTCGGTCGGGGCCCACGATAGAGGAAGGTATACCCGCGATATTCTCGAAGCCACACTAAAATTCACCCGACCACGCGACAACTTCCATTTCTCGCGTTCTCAAGTGCGCGTTGTAATGTCTGGATCTCGTTCGACATTCGCGGCATGCGACAGAAACACGAAAGACATTAAAAACTCTCTCATCCTAGATATATCTCGACAAATCTGAAACGATAGCAGACTAAATGGCGAATGTATGACGTGTGAGAGATAGTAATTGATAGCACACGAGATACTGAAATTGTCTAATCACTATTATATACAGTTTGATATACGGGGATAAATAATTTCGTCCCGGCGCGCTTAGTCTCGCTTGGATCTCGGATTCTATCCTCCTTGCGCTCTTTCGTGATTATTAAATTACAAAGTCGACAAGTGGATTTTACTTTGCGTCGTTAGCGCAGAACTGCAAATATAGATACACACAAATGCTTCGGTTTATAGTCCATTAGAAGGAGTGCTTAAGTATAATTTACCGCATCTTTTTTTTCTACAAGATTCTGTCCCGAGAAGTTTTACCAAGGAACTATAAGAGAAAGTAGTCTAGAAGCGTGCAAGACAAGGAGAGTAGAATTGAGCTTGAAAAGCAGGCAAATTGCAAAGATAATGTTGCACGCCCTTGAGTGGATATAGTCACTAAGTATACGGCTCATATCATTTTACAGTTGCAACATATTAATGTATTCTTTGATACTGTAAAATGTTTTATCTCTTTCTGTTTTCTGTCATGTGTTATATATACATTAGCATTACTGAACGATATTATATTTTAAGTACCTAACAAACACTGACTTATTGTTCACGTTGATAATTATATTTAGCCATTAAATTTTGCTTTAATTTTATCAATAATATAATATTTTTATTTTAATATAATTTTTATATTTACATCTAACAATACAAACAGATATATTAATCAAATCAAATATTCGCGACATCTCTTGGTATAATAATTTAATTTGATATACTTGATAATTTAATTAAATATATGTTTAATATTTATGAAACAAGAATTTAAAGATTTATTTAAAAAGTAAAATTCACACAGAAAAAAATACCTACTAGAAATGAATGTACATTAAACATGTACACACATGATGATTATACGTAATGCGCTTATTTATTTTATTATCGATTTATCGCCAATTTATCCAATTATTATCAAGACGATTTAGGCGGGAAAATACTTTGAGAAGAAAATAATCTTCATCCAAAATGATGAAGAAAAACGTCGTCCCGTCTACCGGCCATTTCTTCGACAATGCGTTCGCACCCAACCGAACGAGCAAGCAGCGACGCACGGCGCCGATAAAAAAGAAGAGAGTTTTCCCTCTTTGTCTCTTCTTCTCTATTTCGTTCCTTTCTCTATCACAAGCGGAACCCGTTGGGGGCGGTGGCGGTATGTCGAGGATCGTCGAAGGGGTGGCCAGGCGAGGTGGGTGGTAAGCGAGCAGGGCACGGCGGGATGGAGGGCGGTTGTGCGAGAGGGCGCGCACCGAAGGGTGGGACAAGAGAGGGTATAGAAGCTATCGACGTTTTTACGTAACAAATCAGTCGTAACTGCCGCGCCGGTGCTGCGACCGTGCGCGGTGAACGACCAATGGGAGAGCCAGCCGATATTCGATACCCGATCACATCATAGGTTCCTGCCCGCCGCTTGAAACGCCGCGGTAGTCCAATAGCCAGATGGGAAAAAGCGTCGAGGAGAGAACGAGAGAGAGTGAGAGAGGAGGGGGGGGGAGAGAGAGTGAGGAGAAATAGGAGGAGGTAGGGAGTGACGGCGGGAGGATCAAAGTGGGAGCGAACGGGAACGCGAGAGGGAGAGAAAGGAAGAGAGCGAGGAAGAGGGTGCGCGCATCTACGCCAATGTCGCGGCGATGCGCGCGGGGGTGAAAAGAGCTCCGGTGCTACCGTAGGGTTGGATTGCGATTGCACCCCAACCCGACCAGCCAACCTCGTGGCAGGCAATTCGTTGGGTTCGCCATTTTTTCTTCTTTCCTTTCTCGCTTTTTTTCCTCCGCCGTTCTCTCACACAACCCCAAAAACGCGAAGAGGCGAGGGAGAGGGTACGAAGGGCCCGACGCAGACGGTCGACTGACTTATTGTTTTGCGAGACTGGAGATTAATCTCCCCGACGGAAAGTGGTTACGTGCGTATATCTCGAAAGTAACGTATCGAAATTTCTTTGATACTCTCGACTTTGCCAACTCGATGTTAATAGTATATAGAATTGCTAAGGAATTACTGATGATGTGACGTATGTCGTCGCAATGGAACGTACTTTGCCGACGTTAATGCGCACGACTTCCAAGAGACGTGTTTCGCGCCTTGATAAAGAGAAGTGTCATTTATAATTCATCTCCCAGCAGACGAAATTCTAAACGCCTCCAGCTGGTAAGCGTGTATACAAAGCAGAGGAAACTCGATCCTAATATCGCCAGTGATTCTGGATACAAGCAGGATGATAGCGCAGAATTCGCGACGAAAGCGCGAGGGGGAAAGAGCGGACGGTTCTCAGAGTCCATAGGGGTTATATGGGGGACGCGAGGGGTTAGGTGGATGTGCAGCGGGCGGAGGATAGGGGTAGTTGGTGGAAGTAAAGGCGCGAGTGTAGAAGGAGCGTTTTAATCTACGGTCACGCGGAGGAGCGAGACGCTCGGGTCGGTCCTCACTCCCGCGCCCGGATTATAATCAACCCTTTTATCCTAGGCTTTCCATGTCGCTAATTTCCATAATTACACAGACGCTAAAATCACAATATCCTCTGCCGGCAGAAAGGAGTAACCTACGTGAGCTTCCTCCTCATCCTCCTCCTGCCCTGAACGCCGGCAGCGTCACACGAGGAGAATGGTGGTTCTGGAGGAAGGGGGGGGGGGGGGAAGAAAGAGAGAAAACGAGAGGAAAACAGGGTGAGAGAGGGAGAGTGGTGGGCGTAAGGAAGGGAAGAGAAAGAGAAAAATAGGAGGATAGAGAGAAAGAGAACGGGTGGGTGAAAGGTACAGCTAGGGGGAGGAGAGTGAGGCGGTGGGTGGAAGCGGCTCGCTAGAGATAAAGGTACTCTTTAGCTAGGATGGCGCTCGCTCGTATGTTTATGCACTCGTATCCGCGTGGCCGGGCATGGAAGTGCCTGGATAACCAGCCAAGTGACAAGCCAGCAGGTCTCCGGCTGGCAGGCCCCTGCCAGCGCAAGCATGCCTCTCGACTCGAATTTTGAAAGCCAGCCAACTCGGGAAAGTGGGTTTAAAAGTCTCTCGATAAGTGGTGGCGGACTGCGTCAACGGGGAAGGCTGCCGTCGCTCGTAGCTATACTATTCGTATTTTCATTGAATTCGAAGGCGGCGGCGACTACGACTATTAGTAGTACTACGTGCCGTTCTGTCAATTTTGAACGCGCTTACATATTCCATGAGTTTCTCCATTGCGGAGTTACTCTAAGTAACAATTTCGTTTCTCAGTGTCACGCTCTGCGCGACTATTATCACTCGCGCCGCATGCCGACCATCGTCCGCCGCGACGTGATACTTGCTTTGAAAGTTCACGGAATAATAGGACGAGGACAGATAGAGAGAGAGAGAGAGAGAGAGAGAGAGAGAGAGAGAGAGAGAGAGAGAGAGAGAGAGAGAAAGTCTCCTTGGGTAGCACGACAAACAAAAGCAATCCTTTAGGCGAATGATCCTTAAGCCATTTGTCGGCTTAGCAATTGGCTACTTGGTCACTTAAGTCTCGATGTTCCTGCGCGGAAGGACTCGCCGAGTGACTGGAGTTGACTTTTCTCACTTTAACCTCGCGATGCGATGCTTGGCTTCAGGAGGAGGTGGAGAAGGGGGTTGCTGGGGCTGTATCGAGCGGCCCTCCTACATACATCTATCTCCTCCGACTCACTCTCCTCCTTCCCTCTCCCGGCGTTCCTCTCGCCCGCCCGCTCTCCCCGTCCTCTTTCCCTCTTTTCCCTCCGACATTCGTGGTCAACCTCTCTCGCCCATCCTTCGCGACTCACCTACCTAGACCCCCCCCCTTTCCTCAGCCCCCTCTCACCGTCATCCTTTTCTCAACCCCGACACCCTTCCGCCCTCTTTCTCTGCCGCCTCCGTCTCGCGCCGTCTCACTTCCGCTCCCTCTTTCTCTAGGCCTTTACCTCGAAATGCTCCCGCCGACAAACAAACCGCAGACACTTCGCAGTTTTACGCAATCGTAAGTTTCTTCATTTGTTTGCTCGTTTTCACGTTGATTCAAATATTGTTGCACATGCGTAGCGAGGAAGATCCATTAGCACGAAAGTGCCTCGTCGTATGATAAATAATAGACTGTAAAAAAGGGAAAAAAAATCAAAGCAGGGCGAGTGCAAAGAGATATAGAATATACGCGAATAGTTTGTGAAACTTGGAAAAAAAAAGCATACCAGTTGCGAGTATTTATTTTCATCCATTTCTATATTTGATCGTTCATTTACGTTTTAAAACAGAAAAAAATTGATATGAGAAAAAAACTTAATTCCCCATATCAAAATATATGTATTTAAAAAAAATACGAGAGAAATGTGTCAGAAATATCGAGACGAAAGGCAAAAGCTGGAATTGTTTTCTCTTGATGCAAGCGAGGAGCGAGCAATGCAGGCGAGCAGCGACATTCTACAACTTTATGCACTTTCCTTTACTACTCGACGGAGGGCTAGGTGAATGAGCGAGCAAAGTGGAGGGGGTTAGTCGACGCCAAAATTGCTTCCAGTGTCGAGTTGCTCGAGGAAACTTTGGATTTTGGGCGAGAGGCGGGTGAGGAAAGGTGAAAGCCGAGAGAGAAGGTGCCGGAGTACAAGGTCACGCGTTCAGTCAGATTATTAACTTTTCCCCCCCTAGGAGATCTTAAACGAATCTATGCATCTCACAGAGCCATTTCTTGTAAGAGAGCATTGGACGTGTGTGTCTATTGAAAAATTTCAATGAAACAAAATTGTATATTGGTAACGATGTACTGAAGTTTAACTGTAGCAATTGCGATAAGATATTTCTCTCGCTCTCTGTGTCTACTATTCACATCACATTAAGTTATTTAAATTTATTTCCACACGCATCAGGTTTCCCGTCGACTAAATCGAAACGGTGCTCAAAAGAGTGCTATTTCGTTTCTTGAAATTCTATTTGTATCTCCACGTGCGCATTAATCGCTCCGTGTGTGTATATATACGTACTTACGCGTATAGGGAACGTCTTGGATGTACGATACGGGAGTCAGAGCAGAGCCGTCGTGCGGATGGGGCGTCGAACGGTGAGAGGATCGTGGACGAAGGGAGGGTCGCGGCGGGAGAGAAATCGGGTGGAGTGGTAAGGTGCGGGGACGTGGGGAGACGGGAGAATATAAGAGAGAAAGAGAGAGATATCGAGTGAAAGGGAGCGAGAGAGAGAGAGAGAGAGAGAGAGAGAGAAGTAGGAGAGCAGTATCTTGGAGACTTCGCACTGTATCTTGAAATGAGTTTTGTTGGATCAATAAGTTCCACTATAAGAACACTCTCGCTCTGTCCCGGGATGTATCGGGGTGTTGGTTCTATCCGTGTTTATCTGTGTCTGCAAATAGATACACGGCGTACATGGGTCCACCCCCTACTTCCCTTTTCTCTTCACTTCTCTCTTCTGTCTCTCCCCTGCCCCGCCGCGCGTCTCCCCTATCTATGTACCCGCCGCCGCACCACTCAACTATGTACGAATAGGATAGTCGCTACAAGCATTTCGAGATGAGTCGAACTCAATCTCGCGGCAGACACGCGGAGTCTTATCCAGAACGAATCCCACCGTCTTCCGGTAATCACGTGAATATGGATACGGGAGTTTCTGTAATTAACGACAGCGTCGTCGTCGCGAGACAGACACGACAGGCGACTGTCTGAGAGCAACGGACAGATCGACGTCGGAATTTGGATTATCGCGAAAGAAGTGAAGGACAATTAATCTTACCGGTCAAACGGCAAAGCCGGTGATTCCGATGCAATTTTTAAATGCCACGTAAACAGGACGACGCTGACACAATCGCGTGATTGGCAGAGCTTTTAAACGCCACGGCCCTCTTCCCGTTCCCGAGAAGTTTGTTTCCTTTTGACAAGCACGATCGGTTTCCGCGTCTACGTACGATTGAAATCCCGTAGATATAACTATCGTTGCTATATATTTTTTTTTTTAAAACGTACGATTCCCATTCGACTCAGCACCGCGCGTCAGACGATTTTTCAAGCTTTGGAAACACGAACAGCCTGTTCCCCGTTGCACGCGATTATTATGATTTACTTAATTTTTTTTAAGGCATACTCGCGTTTCTAGCATAGAAATTATTGACACCAAGACGATTCTGTACAACCTCGCCTGTCGTCGTTTAAAATAAGAAAGCAGAACTTTCTCTTTTATACATTAGAGCGTAAAGAGAACGTCAGAACAACGAGTATCAACAAGAGAAGAGAATAAAATAAAATAAAATATAGGCGACGGGGAAACATATTAACGTTTGTACGGAATTGGGTCAGTATCATGTCTTTTCCAAAGTAATCACAGTTTTGGAGTCAGCCTGTACCAATGCCAGAACAGTATTACCGTATGTACCGATAGAATACAATCTATACTCAGCGTCGGAGCGCTGCTTACATAAGACCACTCTTCCTCTCTCTCTCCCTCCCTCCCTCCCTCTCTCTCTCTCTCTCTCTCTCTCTTTCTCTAGCTTTCGACTGAGTACACAGTAAACAGGTACAGGTTGTATACGCATTCACGTATACACTGCAACCCGACCAGGCGACGCAGCCAACCAAACTGGTGGTGGGCTGCAGTGTCGCAGTGGAACTCGTAGATAGGGGAAACAATTGCTATCGGCCCGTAACAAATGCGCGGCAACCTGCGTTCGCAAGCTACGCCATCGGAACCACCCTTCCTTCCCGCCCCCTACCCCATCCCCGCTCTCGTCGTGAGACGGCGATCATTATATTTCCTGATTAAAATAACACTAACGCACCCGGGTTTTGCGATTCGAGCCCGACCTCCGGGGAACCGCCGCCACCGTCTCGATCGGTCTTTCGCATTTCTCGTATCCCTCCTATATCCACGCTCCACCTCGCTACCGGTTCCTCTCCCCGTTTCCTCGGGTATTTGCACAACGAGCCGAGCGATTCTTGGCTTGGTGCCTGCGCCTTGACTTACGACGCTCGTAAGAGCCTCGTAAGTCAGACGTTTGAATTCGAGCGTGATTGACTCCGCGACAGGAACAAATAATCTGGACGAATAATCGCATTTCTGCGTTAAATGCGGATAAGTTTTTTTTTTAACGTCTTTAATCTTATAAAGGTCTTTAATTTTAAACAATACACAGAAACTGGAGCATGGCTGCAATAAAAATCATTCGCCTAGGTAAAAAAAATTGCATTTATATCAAACGATAACCATGTTTTTGTTAACTTTGAAATAACTGATATCTTCCGCAAAATTGTAATCAGCCCAATGATCCGAACACGTTCTTGAAATTTGACTAAAGCGGGTCCTGCGTGTCGACGCGTACTCATTTCATCACGCAGAATGCGACGGAGAGTCGAGATTGTCGAGTTCGTTCCAGCTGATTTAGAGTCCATCTCGCGTCTTGATCCTTCAACAATGAACCTGATCGCAGAGTCGCGACACGGACTTGTCCGTTGCTCCTTTCCTGCGTAAATATCTAAATCTCGAGGTCCTTCCAGCGCGAGAAGGAGAGGTCCCCTTTGTGCAAACAATCTCCAGCGATAATCAGAGTCCTCTTGTGTCTCCCGTGCGTGGAGCGGCGGTACCGTTTTATGACGAGGTCCGGTAAATCATCTCGCGGGCCCCTCGTGGAAATGTCTCAGAGACGTCATAGGATTCGGTACGCCCGTTTCAGCGGCAAGAATTCCTCTGCCTCCGCGTCGCGCGCACTTCTTCTCCGATCTGCATCCGATAACGAGCTCAACTTGGTGTGGAGTATGTGACTGGCCGTGCGGAGATGCATCACCATGCCGTTTTTATCTCCAACCGTGGAGCAAATTTACAGACGACGACGGACGCAGACGCCGTTCTCGGTAGCGTCTCTATTGGAAGCGAGGGACCTTTTCGCGTGTTCGTTGGATTACGGAGACAAAAATACGAAGCCAAAAATCATCTCTCTCAAGAAATATCATTTAATATAATTGAAAGTTTATATAGATTCTTTTTACAAAAGACAAACTCATTATTTGTAACTTACTACCAGACAGAAAACAAATTTTCTTCGACATTTCTTGAAATCGAATATTATAGCATAATTTCAACGATTATAAGTGATTTGTTCTGAAACGCAGAATGCGCGATCGAATTTTGTTTTACCTGCTTTGCGGCGTTAAAGCCAGGCTTAACGGCTATCGCGTAAATTTCCGACGCATCGTGATATACGCCGTATACGTACGAGAAAACTGGACGCGAGCGAATCTAAAAAGCGAAGCAATGTGCTTCGAGATACACGCGCACCAACACGCGCGCGCGCATTTGCGGTCGCTTACCGGTGCGCGTATACGGCTTCATGTGCGTAATTAGAAGCTGCCGTGAACAATGAGGAGTATAACTTTTATTCCGCTTATCCGCGACGCCGATCTACCCTACACCTTCTTCGTATACCGCGGGTTCGCCGCGACCACGTACGCTCGGTACGGGGTTCACGGGCGAGCACAACCGGCGACGACGGCGACCGCGGTACGCAGGAAACTGTTTAACTGATTGTCGCTTCGAGGTAAACTTCGCAGTCACTTTTCCGCACGCTATACGTACTTCCCGCTTGAGTTACTTACCTGTGTCACGGACGACATCAGTCGCGAGAGTTGCTGCGGGATAATATAACCTCCCTATGATGCACATCACGTGACTTTCGATCTTTGCAGATGCTGATCGGAGAAATTTTTTAATTAAAACATGTGTTATATATCTCATTATTTATATTGTATAATTTTTGACACTATAATATTTTTCAATATTTTCTCTAAGGACATTTCTTTATCAAACATTTCTTTTAATCAATTAAATTTGAATCTAATTGTGTTGGATGCAGAGAAAATATTGCCTCGATATATCATTAGAGTTATAATCTGAAATATTTATATATTATTAAAAATTATATACATTTTTTTCTCTGGAGATAAAAGTGCAAGTGGGAGGTGGAGGGAGGCGAGAAGCTACAGAAACGACTTGGGCATACCGATTACCTACCTACGTAGCTTCGTATCTAAGAAGTAGAGATGCGTGTTCGTATGGCAGCGTGTGCGAGTTAACAAGGTTAAACACCTCAGCCGAGTTAACGGGAACATTAACACTCCACGACGATTACGATTAGAGACGTCTCGAGCGAATGAGCGAGGTACGGAAGACTTTGACGCCGCAGAAGGAAAGGCGGGGGAGGGATGAAAGGCGTTAGGGGTGTCGAGAGAGACGGTGGGGAATCAGAGGGAGATTCTTGTCGGTGGAAAAGGCCGAAAGTAGGAGATTCGAGGTGGTAAAGGTGGACTTTAACTTCGAAGCCGTATTAAAAGTTCTTCGTGCCAACGCAGATCTTTGCAGTAGACTATAGTCTTGCGCTTATGAAGTAACCTTCTCGCGCATTGTTGTTGTCGAAACGCTATCGACTCTGTGAAATTAATATATATATAATATTCTATACGGCAGCTGAATTAGAAATAGAGAGTAGAATTATGTAAATAAGAGTAACACAAAGGGTGTGACGTAATTATGCTCACAACAAGGTTATACGACGAGACAGGCATGCTTAAATGAGCTTTTGATATTTACATGTATTTTTCACGAGACATTTCACTTACACGGGGTAGAATTATCTTTACAGGGAAAACCACTATGATGTCATATTTTGAGGCAGGGAATACAATATGAACAAATAAATTATAATAATAAATGTTACTTAAAGAAAAAAATCTCAAAAATAGATCCCCATTGCTGTGCGAGATTCAAAAACTGGATTGAAAGAGAGATTTCGCAAAATTGTCATGGAGAATATAGCGAACTGTTTACTAGCCTCGTGTGCAAAGTCGTAAAGGTTGATGATGCGACAAATGGGAGAGGGTCGATCACGGGCACGGTATTCGGTGCCAAGGGTCAATCAACGGAACGACAATTTCTCGAGCTATTTTCGAGCTCCCGTCGGAGCGGCCGGCCGTAGGAATATATCGATAGAACGCGCATTATCATATTATGGAACTCTCCATACAGTTTCAGCCGACCTCCCTTCCTTAATTTAAATTCTATTACACCCGATCTCTATTCCCTCTTTCCTATGAATATTCAAACTGGGCGAGACCTACCCCCGCCCACCGCCTTCCTCCCACCATCTCTATCGGGTATCCAAAGAATTAAATTAATATACCGAGCGAAACAGCCCTCGCCACCATCCCCTCTCCCTTCTCACCTCCTTGCTCCTATCATCTCGTCTACGTCGCACCAGCTCGTGCGGAGGAGCTAACCGAGGCATGGAAAGAGGTATATCGCGTCCCCTTAGAAAAGCTTGTCTCGACGGCCATTAACGTCGTTTTCACGTCGAAACGGGATAATTAACTCGAAAAATCAGGGTTCGATCGATCAAATAAGATTTTCTCAAAGCATCGCTCGCTTACTCGACAGACATGAATAGAAGACTTTTTCGTTCAAAAATTTCATTAAAATAATAATATAATCCATATATAATTGTTGCGCGGAAGAACTTATCGCATAATTAATGAAAGCCAAAATTTTCTCATGGAGATGGTTTGATAAGTTCGTTTAAGAAGGAAAATGATGGAATAGATAGCGTAAATCATCGGTACGCGCATCTTGATCAAAATAGAGCATACGATTACTATCGCCCTGGCAAGTATGTTCCGTTAAGTGCTAGTTATTAGATACTGCAGCTAACCGTTATAATCTTACAATGTTGCCTCATTATGAGCATATATTTATAGCTAGTACACTTGGTTGATTCGCCATAATCATCAGTCGTCTACGAAAACATTGGTATACTTTCGCACAAATCCGAGTATCGCCAGAGGCGTCTTTTTAAACGACTGTAGTGATATAATCAAACTCGGGCTTTTCATGTTTATTGCTATCATGCATTATGGATATTTGATAATATTCTCGAGAAAAAATATTCACAAGTATATTTAATTCCGAATAAAATAATGCCTAACATCTCTATCACTCGTTACTCTTTTTGTATGCACAAGTACCTCTTTTAATTCGAAATAAGCATGTAATTTAACATGAACTATCAATGAGCTCTATCTTGAGTACATTTCGTGCCGCTGTACGATCATTCTATTTATTCTGCGACTCGGCAGAAGGTAACATTAACTCCGGAAAAATCTTCCACGAGTGGCCGGGCGCGGAAAACGCGAGTCGGATGGTCGCGGCGCGTAGCACGGCCAAGTTAAGTAGACCATGTCCCCTCGCAGCCGTCCGGGAACTCCACTAATGGCGAGATAGGCTTGCTTATTATGTGATAAATATAGAAACGTAATTATCGATAAGCATTAATGAGCGTTCCCGCGTGCACGTAGAGTGCACATCCTTCAGAATCATGCACCCGCGTTTACTCACGCACGACGGCGAGGAGGCGTCCATGCATTGTTCTCGTATGCGTGTGAGCTATATCTTCTTCTTACCTCCCCGTCCCCTCATCTCCCGTTCATCTCCCCTGCCTGTATTATAAATAAAAGCGTACATGCATGTCTTGTCTCTGCGTGGGGAGGATCATGATATCGAGGTGGTGTGCGTTCCGCATGGATATCTCCGTGTGGCCAGTAGGGGTCGGAAAACTCAGTAAGATCACCGATAAATATAGCACGTCGAATGAGCACCATGCCCGCGTGTCGGTTAGATCTCGCGATCTTGATCGTGGCACGTCGTGCAAGACGCTCCGCGGCGCGACGTTCTCTTATTTTCCTGCTGCCTTTTTCCTCGCGTTCGTGTGCGGACCTCCTCCTCCTTTTTCCTTCCACTTGGTCGTCGTGTCTGCGGGTGGGTGAAATAGTCGTGTGCGTGCACATGCCTACCGAGTGGAACTCTCTCGCGAGATAATTTGCGAGGGATGATGCTTTGCGTGCGAGTCGACTCGAAGTCCAATCTACTATAGGGATCTACTCGAAATCTTTGGCGATGATTCGCCTAGATGCGAGGAGCACACAAATTGTTCTATTGATTTTAATATTTTACCGTTAATAATAGATACGTACGTATATCTTGAAAATTTTAATATTGATGTTTATTTATGTTTCTTGATTATCATTGTTACGTAATCATTAAAGAATATGATTAATTGTAAAAAAAAAGGAATAAACTTGTAAGAAATATCTATGATAAAAACAAATCCAAGAAAATGAAAGAAATATGATATAATTCATAAACAAGTCAAAAAGTTCAAATTTTTAATGTATGAATAACGTTAAAATAATAAAATAAAACTTACAAATGATTTTCAATTAATTAGTGATATAACTGAAATATTACGTTTTGCATGTGCAAATAATCGTCATAATACTTTTACATTTCAACTTAAATATTCTCATATAATTTATTTTACAATCTTATGTCTTGTTAAAATGTGAAAATTATGCTTTGTTAAATATTTCGATCTACCTAAAGTACTTATTTTGCACACTGATACATGACAATCTTTTCGTATCTCTTCTCAGAATAATTTCGGTGTCGCTGGCACCTTTTAATCAATGTTACTAATTTAATTCGGTCTGTCACATTAATTCTCATTAATCATCCGATTCTACATTCAAACTTGTCTCAAAGATTCGATTAAAACTGACATGAATACCAGTGACAGACACACCAGACGAGAATCTTTATGCTTCCGGGGCGTAATCAATCCCGAGACTCACTTGTGGTCTAACCGAAATTGGAAAATATAATAACGAGAGTAATAATCACGTTTCAAGTCAATGCTCTGATCGCGCTCGGTGATATTCAACGACATTTTCAACTTTGCACATTTGGAAGATAAATATTTATGTTGGCGCGAATGAGCTGGCCGATGAATAAGAAGTATATACGTGTCCACTGAGCTATTTAATACGGAAAATAGCAAGAAACGTCGGAGAAAAGGAGGTGGAAGTGATGGAGAATCTCTGGTAATCTAGATCGGCATGAATCTAGCGGGCCAGTCCTATCAGCGCGTTGAACGAAAAGAAGAGAGAGACGACAAGTTAGATTCGTGATACCGATAGCATGTCCGTCCCAGGACCTACAGAGGAGAGGGAGAGAGAGAGGAATCCGAAAACACGCGCCTTCAGGTCCGTAACAAGATCCCGTTAAGACACTCGGTTTGTTGGTCCCGGGAGAGCGCAATCTTCGAAATCAAACGAAGACATAGATCATTCTAAAAATACGTTCTCACTATCGCTGCCGCCGCGTCGCTGCTGCCGTTGTCGCCGTAACCTTCACCTTCTTCATCTTCCTCGTCGGACACCGTCAGGGTGGATAATACAAAGCGTCAGGACGATAAGGTATTCGCATAACTCCTTTTGAATTATTTCAGTTATTTCACTATTAGATACGGTATGCGGCCCTTCCGAGCCACGACGACGACGACGCCGCCGCCGCCGCCGTCGAAGCAAACATTCGTGCACGACGCGACGCTCTAGTCTCGTGCTCTCGCGGCTTTAGTGTGTCTCCGAAATTGTGCGTTCTAATCCTCTTATAAAACGCCCTTTCGTTATTAATAACGCGCGTCAGAAAGTGCTTTATGTCCGCGTCGATGTTGACACGTAGCGATTAGCGGAAGTAATAATCCCGTTAATTCGGTAATATAATTGGGGAGCCGAGAATATGATATACATTAATCACAGTTGCAACAAAAAAAAAGATAACACGACAGTTTCACTATAGGAATAAGTAGTAATGTTATGTTGTAATTATAGTTAACAGCTTATTAATGTCCATAATATCTAATGTTTACAGAAGGGATTAATTAGAGCCTTAAAGACATAAATTTTAGGAGAAGTTTATACTTTGAATTATGATAAGGTCTGTGCTGAAGTCTGGTCTCGGCCGTTTTGTCTGATGTACTCTGAAAATGACTCTCGTGTTCTATTTAATCAAATCTCCATTTTCCATCCCCGGCGATCGCACATCACCGGACCATTGTCCGCGTCGGCGCCGGGAAAGCGCGCGCATCAGGCGTCGTCCAGCTGATAATTGTAAGTGAGCGCTCAGCTCGAGCGGACGCACGAGGTGTGACGACGGCGCGTCTCGGCGATTATCACGTCCGTCACGATTATGCGAACCGTCACGTACCGACGCCGACTACGACGACGACGACGACGACGACGGCGTCGGACGAAAGAGAGGCGATCCCCCATGTGCAACGCGTCGTCGTCCTCGGTCATCATACGGCATGCATGACGGATTGCTAATTTTTATAACTGTTTTTCACAAACAACCGCTTTTTCCGGCCTCTACGAATTACGCTCATCTTCGCGAATGGTGATTCTCAGCACCCGAGATAATTTTTCTGGCATTCTGCCTTTTCCTTACATCGTAAGATAAATATGATAATCAAAAGTGCGCAACAAATATGTCCTCACAGAAAAGATTTCCAGACTCAATGCTATTACTAGGAGCAATCTATTTATCGTTGACAGAGAGAGGGATGTTTTATTTTTGAATAAAAATACTTTTAATTTAAAATAAAATTATCTTGGACATATCAGTTTCGTGGTACATACTGTGACGTGAGTTGTACCATCAGGTACAAATTTATTCTAAATGGAAAGATGCAACTTAAACAAGTTTTACTCTCTCAAGACAATAAATTAATTTTATTCAATTTAAAGGAAGTGAAAATAAAAATGATTGATTTTAATAGTATTGATCGCTTTTACAAGAATATTTTTTACTTCGTTATCAGAAATCTTTTTTGAAAGAGTAACTGAGAATCTGAAAAATTTTTGTTGTTATAATTTTCATATACATAGATCCGCATGATTAATCTGAGTTTTTATTGCAAAATGTGACAACTATGAGATATATACATGGAAAATAATTCTATACATTTTACCGTTTATTTCTTTCTACACAATCTTCTTTGTCTTTCTTCGTAATCCTATCTTTCTCTACCTTACGCACGCGTTCTCCATCTATTTCTCGTTCCCGGAGAAAGAAGTACAACTTTTTACTCGGTCTCCTCGTTTGAAGGTTCAACGTCGCACATTCTTTCTCTTTCTCTCTCTCTCTCTCTCTGTCTTTTTTCCCCCGCTTGTTTCCTGCTTCCTCTTGGTCGGCGGCATCTTCGTTTGTTGCTTACGTGTCCTTGTCGCTCGCTCCTTAATCGAGGCGACAGTGCTCGGCCGGGACATTAGCCGCTCACCGCCATGAAACTTCGTTCGACCGTATTAACTATGGCCGCGCGATTGTTCGCGCCGCGCCGAGACGGCCGCGTGATGATTTCACCGGAAACCCGCGACGCGGTGCGTAAACAGCGTGTCTGTGCTGTCGACCGATAGTCGACACTGGACAATCGCTGATGGGTATCGAAATGGTCGACGCGCTCATAAGAAAGCACAGGCCGGAGAAATTTGTAGAGAAATAATCTTTCCCACGCGAATTTCTTTCTGTTTTTGGGTCAGATGGAAATGATTATGAGTATCTGATTCATTTGAATAATTTGAGAAATTTTTAAAAGATCGAGACACTAAATGTCACTGTAATTCTGTATTCTTCTCATTTCTTTATGGCAGTCAGTTACACATAACTTTAGGAACAACGATGTATTTTTAGAGAGAGAGAGATTTAATTTATTCTAAATTAATCAAATTCAATTTTTGCGTATATAGACATATTAAGAATTAAATTATTTCCTTAATCACTTGTAATTTTGAGGTAATAAAGTATTATTACAATAAAGTATTATTGTGCGCAAAATTCATTTGATTTATATGGAATTTGCCATAATTACTAGAGTTAGGTATAGTGTTAAAATATTTTAAGTTAATATACAATATATGCATCTAATCAGATGGTTTTAATTATAAAACTTTAATTTTTCAATTTTGCAGACGTGCAAATCTATATTCGCATTACAAAATGCTAAAAGTTGATACCTAAAGTAGATTGTGAAGTTCGAGAAATTTAATTGGTAAGTATTTAAAGAACACACTGCTATTGAAAGCAGATCTAAAAGGAAGAATTGATCGTGCGCGCGTCTTGACTATTTTTAATTCTACTCAGGTACAGACGAACCGTGAATAATTCGCGAATGTTTTTCCCGTGCGCGCGCGATTTTATTTAAAATACACTTAATCGGGCGATTTCATTTATCGCCTCGCTGAGAGAAGACATCGTATACGCGTATGCATCTTTTTCCTTTTATCCCATAGACCCTCGACGAGCATTAGGCGCGATTACCGCTCGGTTATTATTATTCCGGCAGGTTAAAAGCGTCGGGTGTCGCTACGGGGCGTCATGACTGTCTTGGAAGTCGTTACCCGGGCTTTTCGCCGAGAAAAGTCGGTCGTAGATCGCGCGTTTAAGCCCAGGCTCGTGTCGGCCGCACGACCGCCGTTACAACATATTATAGAAACATAATGTGGTGTAAGGCGGGGGCGCAGCAGAGACGTTGCGGAGATGTAGAGGGTGTATGTATATACAAGGCCGGCACAGCTTCTTCAGCGGCTTCTAGCGAGTTTGGCTTCTGCTTATCTGTCACACGGCACAGTGTACCTTTTAACTTACATTCCTAGTCGTTCTGCTCTCACGCGCACATTAATAATAATATTCTCGTTGCCGTGTCGTGCGTCTAGGCCAGGGGCAGCGACCGAGAACAAGAAGTTCACGTGTCGCTTAGATGAAAAGACGAAGAACGCGACCTCGTTGAGATCTTGCTAATATATTTTTTATGTCGAAATCGCGATAGTTTTGTCAGGGGACAGTTCACTTGTTAAATAAAAATTTCTTATAATCTATTTTTTGGTGTTCTTTTAATATCATATATTTATCGTGTCCCACGATAAAAAGAAAGACATCGTAATAATTTTCTAAATAAGTTCTTTAATACGAAAAATTGATAATCCTATTTCGATATGAGAACATGAGATAACAAAACGATATAAAAGTATATATATGTATATAGAAATAAGCTTAGTCATTTATACGTGAAATGATTTAAGTAAATTCTTTCATCTGATATTCCTCGACGTGTCTATGGAAAATCATCTTTAAAACATCTCATCTCGCGTGTGTATGCAAGTTCGCCATTTCATCGAGCGTGTATTAAAACGGAAGTCCTCGCACTCGGTCGTCCGCTCATTGAACATCGCGACGCAGCGATGGCTGTTCAATGGCTCGTGGAGAAGTGCCGCGCATCCGGTGAAATTCCAGTGGCATTCTGTATCACGGTCTCTCGCGGGTGTGTGTGCCTCTCCTGGATTTTCCTCATTCCCCTTCAACTCGACGCTTTCCCCGTCCTCTGGTTTTCGTCTATTCGTCCTGTTTTCAGTCGCTTAACGCGCAGAGATTTGATTTGTCGCGCCGCGTTCGTGGTTTTGAGCTACGATAATGGCGCCTCTTCTCGGCTTTACACCAAGGTCCGTCGTCTCTACGAGTTAAGCGGTGAACATCCGTCCGACAATACACAAGGATGTGTTATGCTCGAGTTCATTTCGCGCCGCGATTCCTAGCCGGGCGTTCAAGGAAAAGAGGAATCCTTTCTCCTCCTTAGTTACTCACTTACGAAGAGCAACTGCTTCAATTTAAGTCTATGCGCGCGGTAAAATTGCGACGGAATGAGAGAGGACGGAGGAACATTTTTCCGGTTGGAGGATTACGGACACCCCGTCTTATAAAGCTCTTTACAATTAAAAGGGATGTTTTTTCTCTATCTATCCATTAGTTACGTTCATATACATACACACACAATTTGATAATCAATCAAATATTAGTTTTACATTATTTTCGCAATTTTTGTGTCGACGAAAACTTGCTAAAAGAGAAATAAATGATAAAAAGGATTTATATAAAAAATAACAACATGCGTTTCCCTTTTGAATAGACGGTGTGATAGCTATTTTATATACAATAATACAAGAGATCTGTTTTCTATAGCTGAACTAGTTACACACGTTTGGTATCAAAATGAAATAGGTACATGTTCGATTTAAAATGACAGACAATGATATTTAACGGTTATATTACATCCCATAGGGATGAAAAGTATATACTTGTACCCTATCATTCAATTATAATGTAGTCGTCCTCGTCGATTACGATTCGGTTGGCTGTGTTCGTCTTGTTATAGAATCCATACTTTACGCGTTCACGAGTCCTCGTCAACGAGGATCGCGAAAGTAGTGACACGGCCGGACGCGGTTGAGAGGCGTCGGTCTGTAGGAGAATAAATTTGCTTACCGGTTTCACGAATCGCTGCTGCCCCGTCGCCCGGTAAACGACGAATCGTCATCGTCAAGCTGTCTTTCTCGAAACCGTCCTCCACGCAAAGTTCTCACGAATCCGCTTCCACACCGCCTCCACGGATTTAGCAATTAATTATTTTGGTATTCACCTGCGAGCTGGGTCACGATGCTCGCTCTTACGCGTCTTGCTCAATATATTACGATTTATGAGACAAGACCACTTACTCGTAACAGGAACAACATTGAATTCGAGGCAACAGCCGAAAGATGAGAAATTTTCGGAAAAAAGTTTTAGGTATTTATAATTAATTCTTATATTTAAGACTGTTTTAAGTACAGTCTCAAGATGTCATCGGAAAGTTTTATTACTTAAGACAGTCTTAAAATAAAAACGGACTGTAAATATTGCTCTTAATCTCTTTAATTTTCATCTTTTTGAACTTATTTGTACAATATTTAACGTATCGACGCAGAAATGGAATTATTACACGAATGCTGCGGTTAATGCAGTTGTATTTTTAATTGTCCATAATATCAGTTCAATTAATTGTTTTCTTTAAACATGACAATTCCTATTTTTACCGTGTTGATTTCCGCTGACTACGCACTTAAGTTAATGCGCGGAAGAAGAAGAAGATTATGTGTATCACACGGACAGAGATATAAGCACACGGGCGCCATGGCTATAGCTGCCAAGTGTGTAATAAGATATCCGCGGATACTCGAAGTCCTCAATTGGCTAATTTACCGGCAGTTAGCGGCTATCCGACCGCTTAGGTCATCCCAACGTGGCGGGGCATTCGGCCTGAATAATTTATAACTGCCTGTTTACGAGAATTGAGAATAATGAATTTCAACGGCTCACACTCCGACGCATCATTGACGGGCTACATTCGGTCAACGGGTCGACTCGGATGTTCGTTATTAGGCGATATACGATGACGCGACGTGAGATTCGCAAATAACATCCTTTTTCGAAGCGCTCCCGGCTGGCGATGGTGTAATAGTGCGTAATGCGCGGTTCTCATCGAGCTTCGGTGTCGAGGACAAAATGCCTACTGTGTGGTGTCGAACCGAAGGAAATTTATGGGAACGATAGATATTACGAGCACGTTTTCTAGGAAACATCTGTTATGTATGCGCGATTCCTCGATCTCTTACAAGACGTGTTCGAATCTCTGAAGAATTCTTCACTCACATTGCACTAGAAAACATCGCATGTATTTCTGAGAAACTAATTTATTTTTACTATACTTTTTTTATTTTTATATTTACGTATAAGAATTTCAGATACAATTAAGAGATAAAATGAGGAGAGCTGCTTATGCTTATTTCATACAATTATTTTAAGTTACGTATGTTTTTTTGTGTAATAATAATCACACATTTATCAAAATTGTTCATTATAATTGGCTTTTTGCATTTTTGATCTCAAAGTAGACCTCATTCGCGCTCGCTGATACACGTCGAATACGCGATCATACGCGCGCGTGGGTGTCCGGTATCGGTTCGCTTCCGGTAGGCGAGCGATGCCGTGGTCGTCGGCGAGGAGTGGAGGATGGCAGATGGTCCGAGCGACGAGGAGAGACGGCGGGACCGGACAGCCCAACGTAAGTGAGCAGTCAGAGAGATGGCGCCTAATAGATTGGTTTGTAGGTGGACGCATTATCTCTCGCACGCGGACAGTACCGACACACTTGATGCACGCTTGATCGCGCTCATGGCATCGCTTCGTGTACGTGTATCATGGGCAATACGAACGACCGAGGCCGAGGGCGGAAATTAGTAATGTAGCAATGAGCACCGTGCTGACTAAAGCCCAACGAGTCGTAGCTTTGGATGGCACGGTGGGACGCTTGAGAGGTGGAGGTGGCGCTGGTCCCGGAGAGAGGAAGAGAGGCAAGAGTAGCATCATGACCATCTTGTTTGACGAGTGAGCCACTAAAGAGAACGGCGGAAATTAAAGAGCTTGGCGATACATAAATTGTCATCGCGTATTGTTTTCATTATTTTAATTAGCCGACACTATCACAACATATACGATATAATCATTAAATTGGTTTAATTATAAATTAAGACTCTTCTTTCGAAAATTGTTATGGGCCGTATTCGCGAAGATGTTATGGAATGTCGCCTTTATGGAACGTTTCGGCGATAAGATTTCTAATGCAGTAACATTTTGCTATCTCAGCAATAACTTTTTAAACACGCCTTGTTTCTCGTACCGTTGTATTATTTAGTGATATAAAGTAAGTGTCATGTTAATTTTGCGAAGCCCAGATGCGCGATATTAATCGATTTCATGAAAATCGACTTATGCGATGAAAACCATCGTAAAATCAATGACAGATAAGCGCGCTTGCGGAAATTCTTTTTCTTCTTTTCCGATATATAAAAGGCAAAACGAGCATAAAAAGCGGCACCGCGAATCTAATCGACAGCTTCATAAAATTGAACCCATAAAATCATAAAATCAACTCCGTCTGAAATAGCCCGCCAGGAAAATATTTACAGTCCTTTTTGGCCGCTCTCGTTCCTGCAATCCTTCGCCAAGTAGCAATGGGTTTGAGTAGCAACAGAATTTTTTGGTATAGAAAACTTTCTGCTTTTGAAAATTCCCAGGAATAAAAATTAACGAGCTTTATCTCGAACAACGTAATCTGATCGGAAACATTACATGTCGTGTTGAATATTCGTTCTTTTGCTCAGTATTCTTAATACTTTTATTTTATAATTGTTAAATTTTATTGTAAATATAATAAGAGTATTATTCATCTTATAGTTATGTATTTAAAATTAACATAGCTTATAATCATTCGAAATGTAATTCTCCGTTACTTTTGACAAAGCTTTGATCGGCTTCCACGATTCTTCTTGAATCTGAAGACAAAATTGGCCACCGACATTTCGTCCATTCTATTCGGTCGTACTTTTCGGCGAAATTTACATGTTTCTCTACTGCTATTTCGAAATCTGAAGATTCGAGACACACGGTCGGTGGTCAGCGCCGCCGGTTATCTAGGAGCTTTTACTACCAGCGCCAATACTCACTTTAGTGGCGGATCGATTCGAAGATATGCAAGCAATAAGCGTTTAATTGCACAGGATTCCTCATCGTAGCAGTCTCTTTAGAGCCGCCAGCAGTCCTGCGGACTATAAAAGGCATCGGACCTATAAAATGCATCCTTGGCTGGACGGTCGTTTCTGCACCATTGTATGCATGCGTATGCTCCCCTCTCTTAAGCTTCCATCTTTGTCTCTCTGCCCGTTTCCTTTTCTCACTTTCTCTTAATCGTTCTTTATCCATCTCCTTTTGCCCTGCCTCGCGTTATCCATCTTTCCTTTCTATTTGATTGGTCGCTGCTCTTGCACGCGGATCTCGTAAGAACAAAGATATGATTTTACTGTCGGTACAACTCATCTTACCACACGCATATACTTACACGCACACAATCTCATCTTTGTACTTTACGTTCTTGAGTCTATCACTGACTCAATGTCTGATTAAATAAAAATTTTCATAACATAGAAATACACGTGTTAGCGTTTTATATGCTATATAATGATGCTATTATAATTGTAATATCATCGATTATTTGAAAATAATAAAAATATATATAAATCAGAAAATTAATACAAGTTTTGACTCTTCTTACAGTCATTCTCACATCAGCTTACAGTTAATGAAAAGACCATTTTTATTAGAATGGAACAAAAAATAGATTTCTGAAATTCATATTGTCAATATAAAATACAGATTCTTGGCGAATGGTTGAATCAATTCAATAGACAGAAGGTCCATCTTTAGAATTAAAGCAAGCGGTGACATGGTCGTGTTTACTTTGTTTATAGACCTTTTGCATGAACCAAAAGTAAGCATAATTAAGAGAAAATGTTGAGAGAAGCTGCACGTAGATACGCAGATTAAATTGTTGAACATTTATATAAATTAATTTAGATCTCTCAAGAACGGCGCTCGCGATACTGCGATTTTCCCGTTGTTACTGCATATACAGACAGGAAGAGATGAAAGATTAGTATTTGTACAGAGTAGAAATGTTTTATTAACAAATAATTCAGCATTTACGAACGTGCTTTGTAAATCTTTACAGTGAAATATATTTTATAATAATATATGTAATGACTCGCGACTGAACACGAGTAATAAGCGAATGTTTTGTTTTAAAAAAAAAGCAAGTGAAGTAGCCTTATTGACATTGTACGCATGTAGAAAATGCGAAACCGAGATATCGTGATAGCCTTCTAATACGAAATAATATATTGGAATGATTATCAATAAAAACAATTTTCTTCGGTTGCCTTCAGTATCCTTATTAAATGGCAGGACCATTAAAAACCTGTTATCCAATTAACCGCAACTAATTAAGTAACTCGATACATTGATTTCATTTCGTTTTCATGCGCGGTATTTCAGCAAGATCGCGTAATGCCTCGTTCCTCTCGTAGTCACAGATATATATATTTCGACATATTTATTACCCCTAGGAAAACTTAATAATTATGTGCACGGAGGGCACGGGAATCTACTCGGGCGTGGCGTGATAACGAATACCGATTGTAATTACTTCGTCGGCCATGCACCGGGAGAAAGATACATATTTGCTTAATCGGCTAGCACACCAGCGCGCCGGAAAGAAGTGGAACAGTAAGATATCCTATTAATTAAGACTCTCCAGATGGCTGAAATTACTTCGTCTCCGGCTTCGTTCATGTTGAATATCCCCTTCGATTTGACGTCGTCGAAGGAACTTATATCTATTACATCCCGCAAAACTTATTATCCCGTAAAGATGCAACGCCGGAAATCGTCTAATTTTATTCCAGTATCTTGCTATTATAATAATGCAGAAATAATTTAGTTACCTTTATCAGAAATTAATTCGAGAGTTGGTAGTGCTCGAATACATTTGCTCGATACATTTAAGATATAACGTAAAATTATTTGGCACACAGCTTGTATTTGTGATATTTGTATTTATAGAAATGCCTATAGAGAGTTTACGTTTCGCAGACGTTAATTAACGTCATGACACTGTTCGCCAGTGATTGCTCGAAATGCAGATTTTATATTCGGTTTGCCTCGTCGCACTGATTCATACAGGCGGTTACGTAACGAAGTAACAACGAAAGCACCGTCGTTTCGCGGTAGAGAGCCACAATTTCCCCAGCGCTCTTCAAGAAAATCAGATAAACCTTCGACGATTTTAGTAACGATTACTCCACACAGCTCGCGGAGAGCAACATCTCGCTAATGCACAATTGTGCAAGCGCGCCGGCTGCTCGGCGACAAACGGAGCGGGGAAGTGAGGGGTGGTGGGGGGAGGAAGGGGAGGAGGGAGGAGATCGCACGAAGAGAAGGATATAAAATTAATAGTGATCTAGATTTTCTAGATTGCGGGGAATGCGAGCAATTGCGAATCGTGGGAGTGTGGGCCTCGCGAAGGGAGAGGCGCGATATATGAAATTTAATACGTTCGACACGGAGACGCAGAGAATGAGGGAACGCGACGGGGGGGGGCGGGAGGAAGGGAGGGAGGGA